>NW_011889197.1:463451-484358 GCF_000151845.1 Pteropus vampyrus
TCTTTGTTTTTAACCTAGTCATTTAGGTGGGTGTGTATTTCGTGAAGTGCCTGTTAAAGACTTTTGCCCATTTTTTTCTGTCGAGTTGTGTGTCTTTTTTTTATTGCTTGTGGGAGTCCTTTTTATATTCTGGATACTAATCCTTAGTCAGATATTTGTACTATGGATATCTTTTCCTAATCTGCGAGTTACTTTTTCACTCCTTAACTGTCTTTTGAGGACTAGGTCTTATTTAATTTATCAGCTTTTCCTTTATAGTTAGAACTTTTTGGGTACCATTAAAAAATATCTTTGCCTACTCCAATATCACAAAGATGATGATCTATGTTTTTTCTATGAAAACTCTGTTTTACCTTTTATATCTAGATCTGCCTTCCATCTAGAATCGACTTTTGTGTAGGAATTGTGGGGGGAGCGGTTCAAAACATTTATTTTTCTTACGGATATTTAGTTTTGTCAGCACTATTTATTAAAAAGATTATCTTTTTCCCCACCACCCTGCAGTGTCAGCTTTGTTGTAAGTCTGGTAACCAAATATGTGTAGATTGTGTCTGTTCTCTCTTCTGTTTCTGTTAGTCTTTTGTGAACACTATACTGTCTTAATTATTTTAGCTTTATAACACATTTTCTTAACTGTTAGTGTTAAATTCTCCAGCTTTTTTCTCCTTTTTTTTCTTCTGATTTCCTTAGCTAACCTTGGTGATTTTCATCTGGTTAGGTGTAGTTAATATTCATTTTGTATGCCTTCTAATTTCTACCATATACATCCTTCAACTGACTGAAATATTACTAGCTTAATCCACTTAGCTATCAAGGAAACCTCTAACCTTTTAGTGGATTTTCAGATTTATTGAGTAAACAGAATAATTTCTTGGTGCACACACAATGCATCAGATTTAAAATCAATGCTCACGTTTAGCATAAATCACTGCAGTGTGTGCAGTAATCAAATATTTAGTTTAAATGTGTGTATTTAATTGCACTGATGTTTAATTTTCTCATTTGTAAGTAATCAGCTGTTTTGTTTATTATGACCAGCTCTGTAGATGCCATATTTGAGAATTAGTTTGCTTCAAAAAGATGAAACAGGAATAGTGAAATAAAAATAAGACGAATCCATCTGGAAGAATGAATCATCTGTGTATGACATTTGAAGGCAATGATCTTTGTTAGTAAGAACGTGATATTTTCAGTTGGAATAAATTTCCTCCAATGTCCTATCCTTCTTTTCCCCTTCCATTTCATGTTGATTCACTTGAGGGAGATCATAAGGTTTCAAAGTAAAATAATTCTGTTTCTTCAAAATTGATCTCACAACTTATTTTCTTTGGGGAGGGGGAATAAGAAGGAGGAAGAGAAGTAGGGAGGCTTCTGGATACAGTGATTATGTGTTCCAAATTCCTATACGACACATGTTATATATGATACATTATTTAAATTTGAGACTCTTGAGAAATTGAAAATATATGATCACTGAAATTACTTTGGGGAAACCTCTAATTTTTAAAGTGGGGGGCCAAATAATTAGAACATGTGGGTCGCATGAGTTTTTTGCCCCTTTCATTTAATAAATGGTGTTACAAGGATTCATGTTTGATTCAGGAATTGGAACTGAATGTGAGTTAGGCACATAAGGCTCTAATTGCACCTGTTTGCTTTTAATTACAAATAAAGAGTATGCCATTTTTTAAATTGTAATTTTAATGTAAACTTGAACAAAAGATTGCATAATTATATCCTGTTTGAGTTAGAATGACTAATCAATCCAAATTTGCTCTGATACCTGACAGCAGACAATTTATACAACCATATAGGGAGTAGAAATTCTCTTGTATTTTAGCAGGTCGGGTACATATTTTTGCCTAAAGATCTCAGTGGTAGCAATTAATGAACAGGTATTTATAGAGTGCATATTGATTTTCAAATAATTTATAAGCACCAGGAATATAAAGATGAGCAGATAGATGTAATTCCTGCCATGACAGAACTTTAGAGTTGTACGCTTCAGACTTACAACTTGGTGTATATGCATACTGATAATAAATAATTTTTCCCTACCTTTATTGAGTTATAACTGACATATAATATTAAGTTTAAGGTATATAATGTAGTGATTTGATGCACTCACACATACGCATATAGCAAAACATTGACCACATAAGAATAGTTAACACATCCTTCACCTCTCTTGATTACAGATTTTTTGTTGTTGCTGTTCTGGTGAGAATATTTAAGATTTCCTCATTTTTCAACTTTCAAGTATACAATACAGTATTGTTAACTATAGTCACCATGCTGTACATTAAATCCCCAGAATTTATCTGGTAACTGGAAGTATGTACTCTTTGACCAACATTTCCCCACTTCCTTTACTCCCCAGCCCCTGGCAACCACCAATCCACTCTCTGTTGCTAGGAGTAAATCATTTTTGATTGCCTTGTAAGAATTCAGGCTTTCTACTTAAGTATAAAGTTTCTAGTACAATGTGTTAGTATCAAATCACATATTATGGGCTATTTGTACTCTGTGCAGGGCATATTCTTTCTTGAAAGTATTATGGCTCTTTTTCATGAGTGCTCGGGGAGACAAGTATCTAAAACGAACATGCACTACATGTTCCTTGTATATCAAGTTTCCTATCTACTACTCTTTTTCCTTGGATTGGAAAATAACGAAAATATGTAGTCCTGCCTATCTATAGACTACAGCCGTGTTTGGTAACCCAGAGTATGTCCAGAGTATGTGATCTGTTTTCTTATATCACTGAGTTCCTATTTAAGAAACATAGCAAGGTAATAAACAGAGAGAATGGTGGATTTTTATCTGACAAAGTTAGATGATGATTCCCTGGGCCTCTAAGAATAGGGCAAGAGGACCAGGCTTATTCAAAGTTAGATAGGTTTGGTGCCCCTCCCTTCCTTGTTCTCTTTCCGTTCCTTTTCTGCTAATCTGCCTTCTTAATTTACTCTTTGGCTCTCCAGTCCTTTCCCCCAAAAGCACATCTGGGTTTGTTTTATCTATCTAGTTCTTTTGCACCTTTCAAACCAATGTGAAATGTGTCTGCCTCTCTCCATCCCCACTCTCACTACCCTAGTTCTGATAGATGTTCCCTCTCTTCCAGTTGCTGCAGCAGCCTCCTTGTTGCTCTCTCTTACTTACTAAAACTTTTTCATTTTAGTTCATTCTTCTTCCACTTGGAAGCCAGACTAATTTTACTGAGATGCCCATGCAGGAATTCAGGTTGCTTCCCTAGATAATAGTCCCTGTTTGGGTTTAGTGTTGGGCCTAGAAAGAGGCTAAAGCATGCCAAGTAAAGGGAGTAGCATTTACAAAAGCTTTAATATTTTAAACTGTAGCAGCATCATTCCATCAAGGAGACAGCTTCCAAGAAAGATGTAGTCCTTTTACAGCTAATAGTCACTTACTTCTAGGCATCTGGCAAAAACAGTCATATTTATGATGGTATACCCTTGCTTTAATTCAATTACAAATACGCTTGAACCTTCCTTTTCTTACACAGCAGAATTTGGAAGACCTGTTCTGCCATTTATATTTAACAGCTTGTTTCTATTAACACTTTCCTGGAGTATTTGATATACTCTATGTGTTTGTTGGGTTGATCGTTTGTAATGGTGATTGACATTTTGCCCAGTTCATCAAATATCTTTGATGAGTTAGAATCCCCTGTTGAGGACGAAGTTGCCAGTTAAAGTTGTGCTAAAGGTCCTTCATTAGCATAGGCAGCATCCTAAAACTGTACATTTAGCACAGGTACCATCTACTAATCAGCTAACCATGTTGCCTCTTAACCAGTTTTTTGACAGTAGATTCTAGTGGAGTTATTTTCTTCCACTGATAATCAAAGATAGACATGACTACAGCCCAGAGTAAAGCTGTTAAGTTGGAAATACACCAATTAGTGGAAGTGATGGTTAAGATGTTAAAGATGATAAAAGTACCCTGTAGGTGTAAAGTTAATGTTAGTTTAGAGTTGGTCTAAACTATATATTGTCTCCTTTTCTGTTGTGGCGGCAACACAGGGTAAGGCATGTAATCACACTGAAATGTTTGTGGCAAAGGTCCTTCATTGTTGTCTTTAACCTTCAATATTTTCTGCTCTATTTCTTAAATATTTCAGTAATTCATATATTATTGATGTTTCAATAATATATTAGAAAACTTTCTGTCACATGTACAATTTTGAAATGTAGTTGCATTTAAACATTGAGTGTAAGCAAATTAGATATTTCTGTGTTTTCATGAATACATTTTCAGGTGTTCATATAGTCCACTTATTTTTAAACGTTTACTGTTTTCTGCAATATGTTTTTTACATTCAGAGAAACATTTTCTTAGTGAAACAATTCCAAGATTTTGTAATATAGGCTGGTGGAATAATAATTGATTTAACAGAATTGTATTCTACAGTCAAGGTTATGGGAAACATCATATTTTAGTAAGGGGGAGATGCTTGATAAAATGTGTCTATAAACCAGATAAGATAGCTTATCACCATCACTTTTGGAGTTACTTAGTGGTGCCTCATCAAGATAGGATTGACTTACTTTTCTGGCTACTGTCTTAGAAATCTTTTAACCAATACCTAAGAAATCAGAACTTGCTGGTTCAAATTATAATGTATTTTTGGATTTAAGCCAAATTGGGGGTTGAATTTTAGCATGCAGTATAACTTTTTAATATCGGTTTCTTGAATAAATAACTGTTTAAAGGCAAAACTAATGTTATGGAGTTCATACACTGCTGTGGGTTTGTTAAATGGTGTGATTTTTCTCAGGGGAATTTTAGGAAAATATATCCAGAACCTTGAAATGTTACTTTTGACCTAGTAATTCCACTTTTAGGATCTTGTCTAAAGAAAATAATATAAAATTTACAGAAAGATTTAACCAAATATACTCATTGTAGTAATATAGCTAATGGTGAAAATTTGGTAAATCATAATGCTCAATAAGAAATAGTTAATTGTGGTGTTTCCATATAGAGGAATGTTACTTAGCCATTATAGAATTTATTTCTGAAGGCTGTTTAATAACAAGAAAAAAATCATGATATAAAAATGAAAAAGAAGAGGAACTCTATCAGAATAATAGATAGCAATTAAAGACATAGCCGGACCTGTATATACCGACCTGGAAAGATCATCAAGTCACATTAAATGCAAAAATTAAGGTGTAGAATAGTATAGACACATGCACATAAAAAGTAAGATATTTATAAAAGTACACTAAGTGAACCATATTTCCTTTCCTATTAGGCATGTAAAGGCATAGACAAAAGTCTGTTTAGTCTAACTATTAATAACAGTAACTGGAATTGGAGACAGGAAAAGGTGCACTTTGACTCCTGTTTGAATTTTAACAATGAGAGGGTATTCATATATTAACTCATTTACCATTTGCCACAAGAATACTCACTGGTAGCACGTGTATCTGCAACATGTACCCCGAGATAACTTGTGGATTATAGTCCTAACCTTGCTCCCAAAGTTTGCCGTGAAACACTTCACTTTTATTATTATTTTTGCATTGCTTGAGTATATGGATAGTCTTTGGAAACAAATGACATCATTGTTAGCCTGAAGATTCGTTTGATGAATCCAATTTACGTATTCATTTTTTTACATTAGGATTAGAGCAAGTTCTGTTTAGAAATAACTCCAAGAACAGTTTTTATATTTTATTTGCACATTGAAAACCAGTCAGACTTGCTTCAGCCTCAAAGAGTGTGCTTATGTAAAATTAAATTAACACTGGCAGCAAGCTGTACTTTTTTTTTCCTAAATGGGAAATGAGTTAATTTATAGTTTAAAGAATTAAAAAAACCCCAAAACTTAAGATATTATTTAGTAAAGAAAAAAATTCATTAAGCAGTGATTATCTCTGGAAGGTAGGAGTTCACATAGTTCTTAATTTTCTTTCTATTTTTTTCTGTGTGTGCCAGAATTTTGGCAATTAACAGGTATTATTTTTATAACCAGAAAAAGCAGTAAGATGTTTTAAAAAGCCGAAATCACAGGTAATAGCAGTGTAGTCTGGAATAAAGGTTGCTTTGATTCAGTTCTCGGCCATACCATTGCCCACTGTGTGACTTTGGGTGTTTGCGGGACTGCTTTACTTTTCTCACAGGATTTTTTTGAAGATTCAATGAGCTATGACATATGTAGTTTAGTTTTTACAGTGACACACATTTTGTTCTTAACATACGTTAATTTCCGCCTAGTTTTTGTCTTTAATGACATAATAGAACTCTTCAAAACATGAAAAATACCATAAAACCATTAACAAAAAACACAAATGTATTTAAAAATTAGTTGAAGAGCTTATACCATGATAGTTTCAGAAATAATTCTGCTACAGGATAGAAAGAATATTCATTAGAGCAAAACAAAGAGGTATGGTATTTCACTTATGACGGTAGTTAAGAGGCGGCTCTGAAACCTCGCTGTTCTGTATGAACCCGTTAGCCAGCAATAACATAACATGGTTATCTAAGCATCATTTAAAAAATTTCTGACAAGTTCAACCTGATTTGTTTTTCTAAGGCTGTGTTGTAGATAAATTGCTATTTTTATTTATCATGACTATTAAGAAATAAAAGTATTCAGGATTTCAGGATAATAAGTCTTGTAGTAATTCAATATGTAGAATGAGATTGCTTCATTCATTTCAGAGGTTATATTTCAGTGGCATAAGATAATTAGGGAAAATAGACACCAACATAAAATTTTCAAAGCAGTTAACGATTATATTCTTACACATGTTTATCAGAAGTACAATAGAAAAAACAGACATTTCCGTAATTTGCAGAGGGGATATCACATGCTTGCAGAGGAAGATTAACTGATACCAAACAGCCAGTGAAGAGGCAAAGTTGGGATCTAATTCTAGATGCATTGGGTTTCAGAAACACCAATGTTGGCTGCCTCTAGTATTGCTGCCTGTAGATGTTTTTATTAAGAGAAAAATTTTTTTTTAAAGAGCTGAGAGGTTTGGTGGACATCAAGTATTTCTTTTCCATTTGTTTCCTTATTTAGTCACATTTCTTGAATATTGAATACATTTGATGTCATTTATGGCTATATTTCTTCTCATAGTCTTTCTCTTGAATTGCAGCCCTTCAAGAATACCACATTTTGAAAAACAGTTTGGGATAGATTTTCATGTGGTGGAAAATGAGTGTACTTTGGGAAACCACTGTGGTGTGTGACTCTGAGTCAGCAGCATGGTCTCGGCTAGTAGTTCGCAGTCATGACCTGGCGTGTGCACCTCTCTTCTTGGGTACCCACTAGGAATAAAAATTTGAATCTTAATGCCAGTTCAGTGCTTTTAATAAATAATGTGAAATCCTTTAGAATCCATCCCTCTGAGTTCATTTCCACTCTGGTATGTTCTTTTTTTCTTTATATGATTTTTTTTTTTTTCTAAAAAGCTAAACTGGAATATAGGGTTTTTTCAGTGAAACCATATCCTCTTTATCTTGTAGATTGATCAGTGATCAATGTTTTTTTTGTGTCTTAATAGTATCTTTATATTTTTAACTTGCTATATAGTTGCTTCACTCATCATAAGGTATCTAAGAAATTTTGTGCTTATTTTTAATGAATTTCAGAATGATTCTCTTTCGACTGTGTCCTTTATGGAAACCTATTAATATCCTTATTGAATTCAGCATGTTACTGTTATCCTTGCATTACATCATTTGTTATAAGAACTAAGTCCAGTGACCTTGTGTTATCTTTTTCTCTTTGTTTGCTGAATGACCACGTGAGAGAGGAAGTGGACTCTGAGCTCTAGGAGGGCAGAGAGCAAGTTGCTTTTACTCATCATATACTATGCCTTGCACAGCACCTGATAAACAGTCGGCACACAGTAAAATTGAGTACATGAGCATATGGGTAAGCACAGATATAGTAGAAACCGTGGCTCATAGTTAACTACAGCCTGAATCATCAGTGTGTTGTTAGGGGAATTGGGCACAAGAAAAGGAGGGGAAGGAAGATTCAGCCAGGTTTTTGGAGGTATGTGGAGAAACGAGTAATAGTGATAACAGTGTTTTTGAAGACATATTCCAGACTGTGCTGTGAATTTTATATGTAGTATTTTATTTAATCTTTAGAGAGCGCAAACAACAGCAACATGACAAAAGAAATAATCAAAAGAGAGAGCATGGGGTGACTTAGACTTAGATGTAAAAGAAGATATTTTTTACAGGAGCTATTGAGGTGTTGGTGGAACACAGTAGAATGATTTTCAATTAGATTTTAGTTAGCAGTAAATTTTGAAAAATTTAAATAATACTGTCATCAAAATATTGACAGCCAAGACATAAATAAAAACACTGGATCTCATCCCAAGAAGTCATTCTTGGTGTAAAATACTATGAGGTGGATATTTTGGAATGTGAGGCTTACACAAACTCTAGAAGAAAATAGATCTTCCCTAGATGATCAATTAGGTTGGCTGAGATAAGCGTTTAAAGTTTCTTTTCAGTTGGTGTTTGTGAATTGATCAGATTGATGTAAGTAATTTTGAAGGATGATTTTGTTTTTTTAATTTGCCTTTATTAACCAAAAGTAGGGTTCATTTAAAGTGAGGGTAGTGTAATGATTAAGAGAAAATTTTCCATGGACTCAGTTTAATTCAGGGAGCTTTGGAGGAACCAATTCTTTGCATTCTTCCTTCTTCCACAAATACTTTTGAGTTTGCTGTTATTTGTGGGTAATACTTTGAAACCATGAAATTCTTTTTCCGTTTTATTGTTGCAGGAGATTTTATATTTCAGAAAGCATCTTTACTAGAATGCAAAGGTTATGCTTATAAAGTTTGCATTTTTTAAAAAAAATTATTTTAATTAGTTTTAAGTACACAGTAAGTTTGCAGTGTTTTAACATGTTAAATGACCATCAAAATATGGATGGAAAATTGTGGTATCATACCTTTTTATATGTTGTAAAGGAAAATCTTTTTCTTCATTTAATGTAGAATTTGAGATGAAGTGAATCGATTTTTTAAAATAAATTTCTTCAAAGACAGATTAATAGAACTTGGTACTTTTTTTCTTCTGGAGAAAATATTGTCAAAATAGTTGTATTTTTCTCCTCCTTTGATTTATGTTGCTTATGAGGGCTCTTTAAAATCCTTTGAAAGGTCTCATTGGTTACTTTGAAGTTATCAAACAGGAAGTGTGAATGCATGAGAAGATAAATCTATGAATGACTTTAACCAGTTTCGAATCTTATGACTGCTGGCAACTAGCCTCATCCAGCTTTGAATGATGAATAGAACTAGGTCTACACATCATTTACATTTTTAATATACAAACACCCTTGGTCTTTAACCATGGGTTGATGACATGGGAGTGTGATAATTTTCTATTGAGAATTGTGAAGTAACCATTTTATTGCTGTTTAGTGTACATTATTAACTATTTGCTAGTGGAAAGCACTGCTGAGCTTGTAGGGGAATGATAAATAAGAATCAGCTGTAGCATATCAGTGTATTTACAGTAGAATGTGGAAGGTAGACCTGGATGAGAAAACAAAGGAAGCAGTGAGCGGGTAAATGCTCCTTTTGAGCTGATAATGAAGTCAGCCATCCTCAAATTCTAAATTGAAACATTGATGTTATGATCTTCTCTTAAAAGATCCATTTAAGCAGTTTGGTTCATGGGAAAGAGATGAATTTGAGAGAAGGAGAAGAAGATGAAGGATAGGCCCCTTTAAAATCCCAGCCCAGAGTTATGATTGATCACCCTGGAAAATCAGTTTGACATACCTGTGGAGCCAGGGTGTTGAATTAGAAATTGCTAGAATGGATCAGACCAAAGGTTTAATCTCAGTATTTAATTGCCACTGGTGACCTACGGTTAAAAATAGTTTGTTTTATTACTATGGGAAGCATGATTTTCATCTCTGATAGTACCATAAAGGGTAAGTTTTGCCCTGTTTCTTTGAGCAGTGATTTATAGCTTTGTCTCAGTTTTTCCAGAACCTTTTGGATTTGTTTTATATCTTTGTTTATTGCATTTTGAGGTGTTGGTTTTCATAATTTTATTTCATACAATAGGAAATAGAACTTATACCATTTTCTTATTTATCTTATCATCAAAGGAGTCTACCAATTTGATGGTTTTGTATTTGATGAACTCAAATTTGTACCATTCATGCTTACATAGATTGTTTTCTCCCAGCCATTACTTTTTCTTTTCTTTATGTCTGGATTAGTTTTGATTTATTGATTTTTCTCATTATGTATTGTAATTTTCTGCCTCTTTCCATGACTAGTAATTTTTTAAATTAAATTTATTGGGGTGGCATTGGTTAATAAAATTATATAGGTTTCGAGTGTACAATTCTATAATACATCATCTGTATATTGCATTGTGAGTTCACCATTCAAAGTTAAATTTCTTTCCATCACCATATTTTGACCCCCTTTACTCTTATCTGCCTCCCTGCTACTCCTTCCTTCTGGTAACCACAAAATTTGTCACCATTACGTTTTCTAACTGAAGACTTTTATTTTTGAACTTCCTTTATTTGATGATACTTTAATTGAACTTGTTTGACCCTACATTAGTTCTCTTACATTTGGGTGTTCTCTGTGAAATTTAAACACTTTCAGTTGAAATCAGTACTAAAACTGACTTGAGAGTGACCTCTCTTTAAGTCAGTTTCTGATCCATGAACCAGCTCACTCAAGTTCATGGTGACTCTGATGTTTAAAAAACTGTTATCCCTTTAAAGATAGGGATTGCATTTTATCAATTTATGACCAGGGACTAGTACAGTACCTGATCCCTGTAGGCTGTCAATAAAGGCTTGTTGAATAAATGAATGAATGGAATGTCTTCAGAGGTTTAATGAATATCTGAGTTAGATTAAGTGCTTGGTTTTCTTTAATCTATGTAAATAATATGAAACGACTCCCAATGAATTATTCAGGCATAGTAGCTCTTAAAATACCATTTGTGACAATAGCAATAACTACTCCAAAGCACTAGTCATAAACCTTTAGTATACTATTATTTAAGATCAAGAATTATGCATATCATTTGTTGCCAACTTGAAATAGGAGAATGGGAAAATAATGGTGATATACTAGGCTGACAGGGAGGCAGTAAAATTGTTACCCTCATACTTTGTTGGTGAATATATAAAATGGTTAACCTTTTTTAGAAAATATTTTTAAAAAAGTATGAGAACCATCAAAACTATTTAAGTCAATGTTGTAATTTTTAGAGTCTAATGGAGTAGGTGTAAAGTAAGGAACTAGCTACATATAGAAAGATGTTATTTGCAGGATTATTTATTCAATTGAAGAATTTTATTGTGTAAATCTTAAGTAAGTTATCTCTCTGCCTCATTTTTCATCTGTAAAGTTGTGATAATAGTACTTTCCTCATGTTGTGAAGAATAAATAAAATTCTGTCTGTTTGTCTGTCATCTATCTTAGACTAGTGTCTGGCATATACACAGCACTTAAATTTGGCTACTACTGCTGTTTTTGCTTTATTATTATTGCTGCATAGGTCGCTCCCTTCTTGGAGACTTTTATGTGATTATGCCAGACATTATATTAGATACAATGGGAGATAAGTAAATAAAAGTTGTGGTTCTTGTTTACAAGGAACTAAAAATTATTTGGTGGTGAATACAATTTATTTATAAATAATTTTAATTACAGATCTGTATGTGGTAGTGATACAAGAAAGTTACAAAATCCTGTGAGAGTTGTAATACAGAGAAGATTGCAGATTACTTTGGATTTGTGGAGGTGAGAAGGTGACATTTCACAGAGCTTTAAAAGATAAATAGAATTTTGAGAGGTTAAACTATGAGGGATGATGTTTCATGGGGCACATGAGCAAAGACACAGAAGTTGGAAAATAGAGTGTGTATACACAAACACACATGAATAGAATTATGGGAGAAAGGCTGAGTAGAGAGGAAAAGTCTCCATTTTGGAGAGGTTCGAATGCTAAGCTGAGGAGTTTTTATTTTGTTCACATGACATTGGTAAGTGATGGCTTTTGGTGACCTCAGAAGAGTTATGTTTTAGGAAGATTGAATAACTGCAAAATGATTTGGTGGAGGTAGGAGAGATGGGAAGTGGGAAAACTTTGTTTTCATTTATTCAAAAAATGTTGTTTTCCTCGTCTGTACCATGTTTTATGCTTTGTATTGAGGATAGTAAACTGTATCAGATTTACTTGATCTATGATTGTTAGTGGTATTTCAGAGCATAGTTCGTCAACTGAAACTAGTATGATATTTGTAGGAATGAAAGCTAGAT
The DNA here is from genome assembly GCF_000151845.1 of Pteropus vampyrus. Lineage (NCBI taxonomy): Eukaryota > Metazoa > Chordata > Mammalia > Chiroptera > Pteropodidae > Pteropus > Pteropus vampyrus. Next base: position 475,766 of record NW_011889197.1, read on the forward strand.
TAGATGCCAGATGTATTACAGAGATGTGACGACAGGCTTGATAATTTTCTGGCTGGAGTGAAAGAGAGGGTAGAAGTTAAAGACAACTTTTAGTTGTAAATCCTGAGTGACTTGGGGCATTATTGCACTTATTTCTAATTCACATTGAGAAATAGGATGAGCTAGTATATGTGAACAAAAGATATTTTATATTTGGTTTGAGTTGCCGGTTAAGCAGTGAAATATTTAATTGGTGCTCTAGGAGGCAACTGGCAATGTGGAATTGGAACTTAGAGGACTAGGGACCAAGGGTGTCTCCTGATGTTAAGAATATGGATTTGTAAATTTTCTCCATAGAGGTGGTAGATGAAGCCTGAAGTGAATTAAGTTGTCATGGGAGATATGTGGGTGTGCTGTTAGTGTGGCTGGGTGGGGAGCTGAACATTTTTTATTTTAAAAGAATCGTTCCTTTGAAAATATTATATATGCTCATTATTTAAAAAATCTTGTGATGCAGAGGGTAAATCCAAAATCTCACTACCAGAAAAATCTTACTACCCACAAATAACTATCATTATTATTAAGAGAAATCGTTCTAGATTTCTTTTTATACATATTTATAGATAGAAATAATTTTAGATATCTATTATGTATTGAACAACTTATTTTATTCCATATTATGACTAACAGTCCAAATCCCTTAGTTGTTTATGGTGTTTGAATTCTTAAAACAGTAGCCCTGAATGAGACTGGGAGGAGGTACTCACTCTTGAGGTTGGGCAATTATGTGCAAGTATTTGACACTGAGAATGATGTCGTCTAAAATTTTGTATCCTAGATGCCTCGCTTGCCTCACCCAAGCCCTGCCTTTAAAATGATTATAATAATAAACATTCTTTTAGAATTAGTTGTACTTTTATTAACTAAATAATGAACATAATTTTAAAAAGCAATGTTGCCTTGAGACTTCTAAAGAAAAACAACAGTCTCCTGACCCTATCCCATCCCGCCTAACTTAACCTCATCCTTGACTCCCATTCTCGTTATATAGAGGCAGACATTTTCAACTCTTAGTTTTTTCTCCCTGATATTTACTACTGTGTTTCTAAATATTATCCTTTCACTGGTACTTTTTATTCTACATCTTTAGATATTTAAATTCATTTAGACATCATCGAATACTTTTTCAAATTTTTTTTTCTAGAAAAGTGCCTTAGATTTAATTTGTCGCTGGCTTTTTATTGTCAGATAATTCAGTCAAAATTATTGTGCTGTGACTTTGAAAAGCTTCTGTGTGAGAGCTCGTTACATACTTTATTTTCACTAAATCCAGTAGAATATCATTTATTTGTCCCATTTATAGTGTTAAAATTGACTATCTTAACACTTTGTGCAGATTTTAGTTTTTCTTTCCACACAAAAGAAAGTCTAATCAAATATAAGTTATTGTGTGTCTGTATCCTTCAATTAAAATTAAAATTTTTTTCTAATATCTGTTTATTGAATGTAAGCTATATATTAGTACTGACCTTTGTTTTTTTTTTTTTTGTATATATGATTTCATTTATTACTTAGAATGCAGAGGTCCCAGTACCCCCATTTTACAGATGAGGAAACAGAGTTAGAGAAGTTAAATAATTTGCCCATAGCTATAGGTGGTGGCAAATAGTGAAGCCAGAATTCAAACTCAAGAATGTCTGACTCTTAAATCCATATTCTTAACTGCTAAGTGGAGCTATGCATTGGCTTCTTTTCTGGCTTTCCAGATTTCTCCAGGAACATTCCTTTCTACATCTTCTGCTGAAATGTTGCTTTTAATACAGTATTTAAAATTTGCACAAAAGTGGATTTTACAGACTCAGAAATTTTTTTCAGTTCATATTAAAGATAGAAAAGATTTATGCCATGGTTTCTTATGATTATATTGACTAAAAATATAAAAGAAAATGTAAATCTTACACTTAGGCATTTGGGGCTTGGGAGGAGGGAGAGGAGAAATTATGATCAAGTAAACTATTTACCTCTTGCTTGGTTGACAAATACTTAGTGCTTGTTTAAGGCCCAGTGTTATGTATCTCAAGAAATTCAGAAATAAATGGTCTCTGCCCTCATGGATAATTCAACTAAAAGGATTCCATAAGATAATATAAATATCCTGTAAGAAGGGTAAGTTTGGTACTGTGGGGATTTATTGAAGACATAAGGAAAACTTGTAGAAAAGTAAATGACTTGAGACGACCCTACTGAAGGATGGATAGCATAATTATGGAATGGTCATTTCAGTGGAATTTACAAAGGCAGGAAATTTTGGGAGTGTGTTTGTGGAACACAAGTGGTTTAGTTTGACTAGAATTTATTTCTCGAGTTCACATAGCTGGTAAGTGCTTGAATTGGAATCCCAGGCAGTCTGACTCCAGAATCTAGTATTATCTATTGTGCTAAATTACTGCATACTCACCTAGAAATATGTCCAGTAACCCCTAAGGCCAGAGTGGGGGTGCGTTCTGTGAAGAAGTTGAGCATGTAGGGAAATTGTTTACAGTGGAACAGTTTTCCTGAGGGATCACTGGAAAGGGATGAGAAGGTAGTCCAGCAGAGGGAAGATAGGTAAAGAAGAGGAACAATGGGGAATGGGGTTTACTTTGGGGGCAGTGATCGAGAGAGGTTGACAAGAATGTGATACGTGATGGAATTAGTTGGCTTCTGGGTTCTAGGTGGAGTTGTGGTGTGTCGATCAAGGATGATTTCACATTCTTTCCTGCTCTTTAAAGGAGGCAATTAAATTATACTGAGAAAAATTTTCTTTTGCTAGTATTATAAAAAGCTGGATTGCTATCACTGTAATACTTGTCTTTAAACCGTATTACATAACTATATTTTCAAGAATGTATAGTTCATATATGGAAAAAAAACCCATAAAATTAGATCAGTAAAGAAACATTTCATCAACTTTATGTTGTCCAGTTATTTCCACTCATAGGATGCAGTTATATGCTCCCTTCTGAGTAGGAAAGAGTTTGCTTTTGTTGACTAGCTATTGTTAGCTATAAATGAGGGAATGAACTTACAGATTAGGAATTCAGGAACTTGATTTGAATAGTTGATGGGTATTGGTTATCTGAAAGTCAGATTTTAAGATAGGAATCATTGCTCAACAAAACTTAAGTTTAAAAAACTTAACTTAAGTTTCATGCCCAGTTTTAATTCTATAAACATTTTATGTGCAGGTATGTAGGAAATGAATATTACGAAAACAGCCTTCCTTCGAAGAGAGAAAAAATTTGTGCAAACACGATAGAATGACAGTTGCCTGAGAAACTACAAAATGCTGTGGGAGCTCGAAGTGGGAAAAATCTATTTTTTAGAAATTGTGTGTGTCTTGTCGGTTTTTGGGGAAAAAAAAATTCATGGAGAGTGGCATTTGAGTTGGATTTTAGAGAGGTGGCTTGGATTCAGCAGATTGAGGATGGTTTGATGGATTAAAGTGAGAATAGACACAGGTGAATAGTACAGAACATATTTGGAAAATGGCCAGTAGTCTATGTTGGCAGTAATGTGGGGAGTGAGGAGGATTAAACTGGAGATAATGTTAAGGCTAAACTAACATGCTAAGGAGTTTGGACTCTTATTTTGTAGGTGTTCGAAAGCTCTTGGAAGTATTTTGTTTGAGGAGGAACTGTTATTCAATTTTTATTTTAGGAAAGGTATCCTAGGTGGACTAAGAGGTGGTTAGTGAAATGGTAGTTAAGAGAAAAAGCTCTGGAGTCTTCAGTTCTGAGACGTCTCCTATCTCTGTCACTTTTGATAATCCGATCAATTATGAGTTTAGCCATCTACAAAATGGGGGTAATGATAGTACTTATAGAGCTGTTGTGATGAATAAATGAGATTACGCAGTGGAGTGTTTGCTGCATGTGTTAACACAGTATGTGCTCATACACCAAAAATGTTAGCTTTAGAAGTATATCATTCTGGAAAAGAGAAAAGGCTGGAGGTAGAAAGACCACACAGGATATAGGATAGTCAGTCTGTACTATTTAATAAGGCACAGAATATGCTAGGGCTTTTTGTGTGTGTGTGTGTGTGTGTGTGTGTGTGTGTGTGTGTGTGTAGATAACATTTTATTGCACTATTCAACAATCTTAATTGTGTTTTATAGGTGTGTGTGTGTGTTTAAAATAAGTTCTGTGAAAAGCCAATTGGTGATTTTAAATTTCATCAGTCCGTGTATCAGAGTAATCTTAAACGTGTGTAAAAGCATCTGTCAGTGACATTTATAGATATGCAATGGTGGTGGTGAAATGTGCAACGATTAGTAAACCCAGCCCCCTGGGGAACCATTGCTTGAAGATGACCACTGCTGGATTTTTTACTTAGTACTTCCTCACTGTGCAACATTTTTTTTTTTTTTTCTTTATTGGGTCATGAGAACTGAGAATAGGGTGAAAGGGCAAAGGCACCACTTGAGTTAGTTGTTAGGAATTATTTCTGAGAGTGTATAAAAGTTAGAAGGAAGAATCCTATAACATAAAGGTGCTCTGTGTCTTCAAAGTTTGTAGGGACTGTAAATAAATTTCATGATTACTTGGCTTCTAAGATGAGATATTGAAGGTGAATTGATTTTACCCAAGCTTTCAGGAAAAGTAGGGATTAGTCAGAGCTATGATTGAGAAAATTGAAGATTGCTTTGAGTCATCAAAAACCTTGGTGACTCTGCTTTTTCTCTGGCTCACACCCACTATATCAGCAAGCTCCATTATCTCTACCTTCAAAATATATATTGATTCGGGCCACTTCCCACTTCCTCCATTGCTACTACTCTTGTGTAACTCATTGTTACCTCATCAACTAGAGCAGAGCAACAGTCCCTAAGTGGTCTCCGTATTTGATTTGTGCCCTGCTCTGGACTAGTCTTACATAACATCCAGATTAATCATTTTTAATATAAGCAAGGTCATGTATCTCTATTACAAAAACCTCTCAGTAGCTCAGGGGTTCTTACCTCAGCTAGAAAAGCCCTACATAATCTTTCCCTATTTCTGGAGCCTTTTCTCTTGTCATTCTACTCACCCACACTATTGCACTACACTAGTCATCAAGCTGCTCTTGCCCCAAGGACGCATCTCCCTTACTAGATGGTCCCCTTTTCCTCAGATACCCACATGATTCACTCAGTTTATTTAGGTCTCTATTCACAGGTCACCTCCTCACAGAGGCTTCTTTGATTACCCTCTGTAAAGCAGCAGTCCTAGCCATTCTCCATTCATTTAACATGCTTAAAGTACTTAACCACGACCCAACAAATACATCTTTTAAGAACATTTATCTTCCTTACTAGAATGTAAACTCCAAGAGAGCAGAGATTTTGTTTTCTCAAGTGTGCTCACCAGCATAATAAATGGCCAATAAATATTTGTTTAACGGAGGAATGATTTCTAAACAAAGGGAGATTTACGTTTCTTTAAATCTGAGATTTACTATTCTCATCAATATTTATTTTTGTCTGTGTCTTAGAGCAGACCAAATGATAATATGAAATATTGAAGAAAAGAAACAACTAGGGGACTAAAGGATTACTGTTTGATATCCAGGCAGCTTTTGCTTAAGATAGTACTTGGTAGTATGAGAATTCTTTAAAAGCTTCTTTTGCTGTAGCCATAAAAAGTCTTTCTTATGACATTGTTGTGCTGGCAGAAATTGTTTTGAGTCTCACAAATTTATTTAGTATTTGATTGATTTCGTAACTCTCTGTTTAACAGTGTCGTCATAATCTTGTGTGTTTCTTTTCAAAATCACAAGTTTTTAGGTCTTATGGTGTCTACTTAGAAGTTTTCAATCTTAAAGCTGTGAAAAAATGGCGTGAAAGGAGCCATTTTAAAATGGAGCCAGAACAGCCATTAGAGGAACCGCATTGCTCGTCTTGTCCTGTGAAACTTTGGACTGGCCCAGACCTTGGGACTGGGCTCAACCACAGTTGTTTCATAAGCAGTTATGTGTAAAACCAGCAGGAAAGCAGACAACCTGATCACAAGGAATCAGGATTTTGGACCTTCTCGCTGAAGGTATTATCATTAACCAATCACGTATAGCCGAGTGGCTCAGCTTGTCAGCACCAACAGGAATTCATTTCTTTTCATGTAATTATTCTTTTCTTTTTTCTCATTTAAAAAACTGCTTGCTTTCACCGTGTAGTCAGGACACTATTTGGGTTTCTGCTTGAATCTGTGCTACTGCATTGCAATTTTTTTTTTTTAATCTCAGATAAACACTTTTTGTCTCTCATTTCGGCTTTTTTAACTTTAGGTTAAAATACCAAATTTCAGCTCTAGACCAAGTTTTGACGAAGGTTTAATATCTAAGTTACAAATATCAGAGAACTGTATTGAACTTGAACAGCTAAATGGAAAACACACAGAGCAAATACCAGAATGATCTTTAGGTTATTAGGAAACTTAGTATGCCTTTGTGCATAAAACAAGGGTCTTGGATTTGTCATACTTAAATATGAATTCTTTCTTACTAGTATCGTGACTTTGGACAAGTTTTGTAACCTTTCTTGAGTCAATATTACTTGACATTTTAAATCCATTCAATTGTCATGAAATCTAGTCAGTTTGTTTTGCATCTTTTATTTTAAAAAACAGGCAGTTTTGAATTACTGTTATTTAAAACACTATTAGAAGTTATTAATATGAGAAAGTGACATAATTTCTAATTTAAAAAATTTTAAGACCTGCATTTTTGAAGCTCTGTAACTGAATTTTAAAATATACTATAGATGTGCTTGGTCATCTCATTGATGTTAGTGTAAGCCAAGTGCACAATATGACTCAGTAAAATAAAATTACTCATTGAAATTTTTGAGATGCAGATATCAACTTTATTAGATAATCTTTTCATGCTTCTACAAGCTATTTATGGTGATGTAGTTTTACTTCTTAGACACTTTTATAGCCTTGCATCTCTTAGGTGAGATAACTAGTTTCATTCTATGAAATATAGATTTTAATAAACCAAGAGGCAACAATAAGAAAAACATTATTTCTCCTGAGTCCTCTGAATATGATATAAGAAGGCAATAAGATGTACATAATGGGCTTATAAAAACAGTGTTGCAGTAATGACTGATAAAAAAAAATACCAAGTTGTTTAAAACTTATTTGATACAATACTTAATGACTCTGTTGTGGTCATTACCTATGGAAAATACTTAGAAACATCCTTTGACTCTTGATATCTTACCTCTCTCTAGCTGGGTAGAGAAATATAAAAATATATGAGTCTTTGGGTGAGAAAAACGAATATTCAGGGAATAAAGGGCAGTTAACTTAAAAGTTGCCTTGGAATAAGCTGAATGAGCAGTGTAGGAATTTTGCAAATTGTCATTAAGGTTTGTGCAAATGTAAATGCAAATACAGGATCCTTCTGATAGTTTGCTCTTTTAAGTACTGTACACAGCAGTATACTGCTGGAGGCTACTGCAACAGAAGTAGCATTTGAAGTATAGTGTACAAAAATATACAGAAAATAGTAGCAGGGAAAGCAGTCTAGTAGGTAGCAACCAACCAGTGTTTGCTTAGAGAAAGTCATTTGAAAAACCTCGACTGCAGCCTACTTGCAGAATGTGTGTTTTATCTGTGTGGAAATGATTTATCATTCTTTTATTTGATTTCTGTATATACAAATATAAAAGTGGTGGTTCACCAGTGCTGTTTTTAAGACATTGAGAATAGGGACCTTGTGTACTGTTCTACATAGCAAGTTATGCATTGAGTGTAAATGGACTACACTAAAGAAAACAGCAACAGTTACAGAGGTGGCAGAATGAAAAGGTGGACTCAAAAGCATTATCTTTAAAGGAACTCAGAGAGTAAGCAAGGAAAACTTGTCCATTACAGCAAAACAGCAAAAGATTATTTTATTTTGTCAGTTTTTACATTAATGCACTGCTGGATATTACATATACTATACTGTCAAGTAAATAAATGGCACTATTTAGTGGTAGTCCAGATATCAGGGACCTAATGAGAAGTGATAACCAAAACCGGGAATATTTTGGAAAACACTAGGCATTTTAGTTAATCTGCTATCTTAATTGCTTTCAAATTAAATGCAAATCTGAAAAAAATAGGGACCTTGTAAATAGAACCCTGATTTCTTATTTGTATACCTTTTAACTAAACTAGTTTAAAACCAACCAATAGTCACAAACTTTTTACCAAAGTATACTTAATGTCAAATAAGAGTTAAATAGCTCTAAATTTCTTTGAAATTTTATACTTATCATACTTACATAACTTTTGTAGTACGTACAACATAATATATTCCAATTTATGTAAATATAACGACATTTAAAATTTATCCCCTGTGAAGGTGTGCCATTTAAACTTTTTGTATTCCTTGGCACTTGGTATAGTACTTCCATTTTGAAAAGTTAAAAAAAAAACATTTAATTTTTGATTTAATTATCTGGCTTAAAATTTAATAGTTTGAAATGCCCCATCCTAGGCAGCATAACCAGCAGTTCACTTTTGAACACTTGCTTTTGTAGTATGCAGTCCAGTGTACAAAGGCAATTACAGGTCATTTTAGGTATAAATACTCAGTTATCTAA
>NW_011889197.1:486468-497156 GCF_000151845.1 Pteropus vampyrus
TATCGTGAGTAAAGATAGGGTTGCTGCTGTCATGGGAATTACATTCTACTTAAATAAATACACAAGATAATTTTAGAATTATTGCAGTGTTATGCAAAGAGATAAGGGTGTGGGGGGCTGGGTGATAGATGATCTTTAGCCAATTTTTAATGGTTAGAGGTAAAGAGTGATGACAAGTGATTTGGAGGGGTTGTTTTAGTTAGTGTGATTCTGGAAGGCCTCATTTGAGGTGAGACTTGGATGAAGGGGCAGCTGCATCAAAATCTGGGACTCCAGGAGAAGTGAGCTCAGGGGTTCTGGGGAAGGAATGAATGGGGTCTGTAGTAGGAACAGAAAAGCCACTGTGGTTGGGAGGCAGTGGACCGAGAGGGAAGTGAGAGGTGAGAGCCATCAAAAATTGAAATAGGTGAGTGATATGAGCTTATTTAAATTTTGAAAATATCACTGTCACTACCATTTTGGGAATGAATACTAGACTAGGATAGGCAGGAAACAGGGCGATCGAGTAGAAGCAATTGCTAGTCTAGGTGAAAGATGATGATGGCTTAGACAAAGGTGGCAGTGGAGAGGAGAGAAATAGTGAGGTTCAGGATATGTTTCATAAAGTGACAGGATTTTCTGATAAGTTTTGGATTTTTAGGAAGATATAAGCTTTTAATTTCTAAAACATGCCCTTTAATGATAAAACAGCAAAAAAAAAGTATGTTATTTAGAAGCTTTGTCTCTGATTTAAATTATTTGCTCAGTGATTTTAGTAGTGGTAACTGAATTTTATGGGATAGTGCAGCAAATGTGAGAACTGCTTCCTGGGCCTAGCTCCAGGCCTTTCCTGTACACTTTCTATCAATTGTTCCGTGTTTTGTGGCCATAAACCCTTTTCTGTTGCTGTTTTTCCGTCTTGCTGTCCCTTTGCTGGCCTCTCTCTGGGATATCTGTCCTTGTTCTACCAGCCATTTCTTGATGTTTGTTCTGCATTCTTGGCTGCTATACTACCCTTTGCAGGGATGCACAGAAGCTGCATCTGTAGGATTAGGGCCCTGCCATCCAAATCTAAAACTGCATGGTAGGTTGGGTCAGAATAGCCTGAGGCCTTAGTTATTTGGGTTGAGGAAAGTAGTTGAATCTTATTAACTATCTGAATTTCTGTATAATTCAATTACTTTTGTTTCTCTAACTTAGAATTGATACGATACAACTGATTCATAGATTGATGTTAGGTTTAACCACATCTTTTAATGTAGGCTTCACATTTTAACCAGATTAATTTTTATAAATCACACCATGTTGTACTTATGCTCAAAACTCTATAATTTCTTGTGACTTGAGATTCTGTACTCTAATAATATCATTTATTCCTAGTTCTCTCTCTTTCTTTATATCACCACAACCCAGGGGCAGAATTTGTTTTTTTGTTATTTAAAGATCAAGCTCAATGGTGCTATCTTCTTATTCATACACCTGTGATTGTGTCCATGGTGACTTTTCACTTTATCAGTCCTTGAATTCCAGAAGATAACAGAAAAATGGTACAAACCCACTTTTGCTACAGATGATGAAAGTTTCAGAATAGATTATACATATTTACACAAACAGTATCTATGGTGGAGGCTCAGGCCAGAGTGTGGGGAAGAGCACAGAAAATGTGGGCTGAAATTCTTGAGCAAGTGAAGTCATGGTAGGTTCTGTGCTAAGTAACTAGTTGAATTAGTGTGGAGGAGTGTTTGGAAAGGTGAAATTGTTTTAGTGTCTTGTGGCTGCTGTAACAGATGACCATAAACTTGGTGATTCATATTGCAGAAGCTTCTCTCACAGTTTGAAAGGGAAGAGGTCTGAATCAAGATGTTGGCTGGGCCACACTCCCTCCAAAGATTCTAGAGTTCTTTGGTTCTTCCCGCTTTTAGTGGCTCTAGGTGTTCTTTGGCTTGTGGCTACACAAATAATCACTGCCTGTGTCTTCACATGGACTTCTCCTTTGTGTCCTAGTCTTTTCTCCTGTCTCATAAGGACACTTCTCATTGGTTTTTTAGGAGCCACCTGAAATCCAGCATGATTTCGTCTCAAGATTCCTAACTTAAGTTACATCTGCAGAGATCCTTTTTCTCAGTGATGTAACAGTCACTGGTGTGAGTGAAAGGACGTGGACATGTCTTCTCGTGGGCCACCATTCAACCCACTACAGTGTTCAAAACCTGTGAAGTCCGGGAGACCACCTAGGAAGATCAGGTGTTGCAGGTGTAAAAAATGAAAAAATAAAAAAATAAAATAAGGGATTGTAAACTAACAAGGCCCTTGCAATCTGTGGGGTCAACCAATGGTTGCCTCGCCTAAACAAAACAAAACAAAACAAAACAAAACAAAACAAAACAAAACAAAACAAAACCCAAAAAAACCCCAAACTGTGAAGTCCTACTTACAAATCTAGAATATGGAAGGAATGGTGAGGTGGGGAATCAGAGAGGAACAGCTACCTTTGCCCCTCTCCTACAGAACCTAGTTATCATGACAGAAGCTTCCTTTGGAAGGAGCTTAAAATTCCTAAAGAGTAAACTTTATATGCTGAGTAGTTCTCCCCATTCCACCCTAGAGAGACGGTTTTGTTTGTATAAAAGTTGCCAGATTAATTCTGGTAGCCTGTTAAAAATAAGTAAACATTTTTCTTTTTTGAACAACTAGCGAGATCTTAGGGAAGAATTTCCTAGAAAGCAATATTTTTTAAACCATTCTTTCTGTAGATATTTCAATTATATTTATTTTTCTTCACTTTATAACAGGTTACAAAATACATAGGAAAGTACAGAGAATCACAGCACTCATGCCCATCACATTTTGCCATATTTATTTAAGATATATAATTTTGACAAGAATAATATGGATACAATAGGCTACCCATTTTACATTTTTATTTTCTTAAAATTATTTGGCACAATGCTTTGACAGCATTTTGGGTTTAGTTATTCATAATTCATATTATGTGTTACTGATGTTGTCAGCAGGACTTTCTTTCAAATCAATATTTTACCAAGTATTTTGAAGTGAGATAGTTTACAGTTTTGTAATAGCATGACTAAACTAGGTAATATTTGAAATTGATTGACTTGATTCTTAAAAGAAATCTTAAACTTTAATGTCAGATAACTTGGCAGTTGCCACATAGTAATCTCTCTCTCTTGAACTATTGGAATAGCCTCACCCATTCTTGCTTTGTTTTTTAAAAATTTTTTTTTGAAAAATTTCAGACAAATAGGAAAGTACAGAGAAAAACATAAATCAACATACCAGTTCCTAATAATTCTTTATATTTTACCATCTTCAGATTTTTTTTTTTCAAAAAAATAAATCATTACATATATAGTTGAATCCCTGCTATTATTTCCCTAATTTTTACTTGGAAGTAATTGTTATCCTGAGTTTGCTACATTATCATACTTTTTATTAAGTCTAACCAGAAATAATAGATAGCATTAGTATATATTAAAACTTTTTATAACAAGTACCATATTTATCATTCTGCAGCTTTTCTCTCATCATGTCGATAATCATGTTAATATATGAGGATATATTTCATTTTAGCTATTGTGTAATATTGTGTGACTGTGACACAATTACTTCGTCCAGTATCTCATTCAGAGACATTTAGATTGTCGCACATTTTTTGCTAGCAATGCTGCATTAAACAGTCTTGTACATGTTTCTTTGTACACATGTGCATTGTTATTTAGGGGATTCTAAATATGCGTTGCTGGGTTGAAGAGTATGTGAAGCTTCAATGTTAGTAGATTTACACAAATTATCTCTAAAGGATTTGTACCAATTCGTACTCAACCCAATTGTATATTAGAATTCTTGTCAATCTGTATCTACTGCCAAGAGTTAGGTTAAATATCTTTTTATTATGGACATTTTCAAATATACAAAGGTAGAGAATAGTATTTGATGAATTCCCATGTACCCCTCACCTGACTTTAACAGTCTTTATTATATGACAAATTTTGTTTTATCCAAAGCTCCTCCTATCACCCTAGATTGATTGGTTATTTATTTATTTGTTTATTTTAGCAGACTCAGTTCACTTTATTTTTCTCGTATAAAATTATGTGGTGGCCATACCTGGAGCCTGGGTCTTCTGCACAGAAACTCTAATGTGGGTCTTTACAAGATGATCATTAATTCCTGATAGAGAGACTTGGTTAACACAGTCACTTTCCAGAGGTTGAGGGTGGGATAGCTGTAGGTCTTAGAGATAACATCAAATATGACCTTGGCGAAGTTGCCCAGAGTAGCAGTGCAGCCCCTGCTGAGGTTAGCGGTCATCAATAACAGCCATCATTAAAACTTCTTGGGCACAGGCTAAGAGGATGCCGGTACCCCTGGCAATGAGGATGCGGTGCTCAAACAGAGCCATAATGCCAGTCACCTTGCAAGGGATGGTGTGGGGCTTGCCCATATTGTTCCCCCAGCAGCCTTGCTGCACAGAGATGATGGAGAGCGTTGATGGTCCCACGGATGCAGTGGCTACCTCCTTGGAGCACTTAACACCCAAAACGACATGTCCTTTGTAGTCTCTGATGGCGACAAATGCCTTGAACTGGGTCCTATGGCCAGCGCCAGCCTGCTTTTGTACTGACATAATCCTCAAAACCTTGTCTTTAAGGGATACCCTCAGGAAAAAGTCAGTGATTTCAGATTCCTTGATGGGCAGGCAGAAGAGATCTTCTGTAGGGACTTGGTCTTAATGTCCTTGACCGGGTAGCGTGGTTTGGTGATGAGGAGCTACTCCTTGTCCTGGGCCTTGCCTCTACAAGCTACATGGCCTCTGCCTGGCCGCATCTTCCACCCAGGACATCCCTGTCTAATCCTTCACAGTTGCGGCGATGTCCCAGCCAAGACCCCCGGGGCCTCCAGACTGTGCTGCAGCACCAGAGTCATCTGCCATTTGGTATTTCTTTGGAGAAGAAGCTACCCTGGATTATCTTGAAACAAATCTCTGCCATCGTATCATTTCATTAGTAACTATTTCAATGTATAATATATATCTCCAAAAGATAAGGGTTCTTTTTTTGGTAGCACTGGTATTTATTGAGCATAGATATTTTTTAATTGAAGTGTAACTATACATATAATAAAATACATGTCTTAAGTGTACAGTTTGATGAATTTTGACAAATGTAGAGGATTCTTAATTCAAACCACAATTAAGAACAATTGTATCCCTCCAGTTGAAAGAGATCTATGCAGATCTGACTCCTGTGGAAGACAGAAGGAAGAGAGGTCGTAGGAAGAGCCTTAGACTGTGGTGTAGTTCTCAAAGTTTTGGCAAGGCCAGTAGGGAGCCATTGAGCCAGAGTTGCTTGTCAGGAGAGCTACATGTTTCCCAGGAACAGGTTTGCCTTTTATATTCCTGTGGCACTCAGTCATTGGCCAGGAGCCTTCCTTGAGAAGTGTGGTAGGCAAAAATCTAAAGGTGGCTTCCATGATTCCTGTCCCCAGGCTATTCAGTTAAACACTGATCCAGGTACTGTTGTGAAGGGATTTTTACAGATATAATTAAAAGCCCAAGTCAGTTGACTTTAAGATAAGATTATTTGGGTGGACCATCTAATGAGAGGCCCATTAAAAGTTTTCTACGGCTGATGGCAGAAGAAGTCAAAGAGATAGAACCATGGAAAGGATTAGGTATCATTGTTTGCTCAGATATAGAAGGGCAACATGTGATGAGGAATTTGTCCTCTAGAAGCTGAGAGTGGCCTTTGGATGACTGCCAGCAAGGAAATGGGAACCTCAGTGGTACAACTGTGAGGAACTGAATATGGCCAACTTGAATGAGCATGGAAGCAAATTCTTCCCAGAGCTGATAGATGAGAGCAAAGCCTGGCTGAACATTGATTTTGGCCTCCTAAGACCAACATGGTCACTAATCTCATCAGAAAAGCTATCAAGCTCGAGGTGTCAGATAGAAATTTTCTAAAAATCTTAACTACTTGAAAGTTCAGCTTTTACCATTTGCCACAAATACAGTCTCATTTCATTTTTAAGAAAGTATCTGCCAAATATAGTTTCAGGAACCATAATTGTCTGCTGAACATTTCAAATAAAAATGGTATTCAATGAAAAATGAGCCTAATTCATCTTGTATCTTAAGCACTCATGTGATTTTCTCAAGACAACCATATATTATTGTCTATTAAAGTCTGAAGTGCTTTTATGCATATTCTCACTCATCACACATAATAGTCAATAAATACATGAATTCAAGGGTCAAGATTGAATAAAATTAATTTTTACTTTTTCATTAAGTATTTTAAATGAAAGTAGATTTTGCTTTTTGAAGTTGTCGAGTGCGTTTTGGTGAAGAAGACAGTGCCTTACCACAGTTTAATACACTGCCTTTGTTTGTGGTTGCACCAACATTTTTATCCTTCTGGTTTTATGCCATCATAGCAACAAAGTTAAAAGGTAATAAGTTATGATGAAGATAATTTTACCTCAGCAAATCTCTGTGAGGTTCTTGGAGATCCTCAACAATAGTTTGAGAACTGCTGGCCTATATCCTCATCAGTATTTATATGGTCAGTTCTCTACTTTTTATTATCTAGTGGGTGTACAATTGTGTTTCATTGTGGCTTTGACTTTCACTTTCTTAACTAACGAGACTTTAGCATCTTTTTATATGTTTATTGCAACTTAGATATCCTGTTTGAAAGGGCCTGCTTTTTGAAGCGCTTCCTCTAGACTGTATGATGGAAGGAGACAGCTTTGGAAAGACCCGGTTTTGGACCCAGTACACTTAACACACTTACTGGACATCTGTAAGTCAATTAGGAAAAAATGCCATTTACTACATAGCTATTAATTTATGGGTTTTCAAAACTTTTTATTGAAGTATAGCATCAGTTCAGTGAGGTGCTTTCCACCTTCATTAGTCTTTTTTTAACTTCCCAATTTTCTATTTCTTTTATATTCGCTTATCTTTGTTTCTATTTTAAAAAAAATGTTTTATTTTTCAATTACAGTTGACATACAGTACTATATTTTCAGGTATGCAACATGGTAATTAGACATTTATATAACATGAGGTGATCACCTTGAGAAATCTAGTACAGCATACATAGTTATTACAATATTATTGACTATATTCCTTATGCTATACTTTACATCTCCATGACTGTTTTATAAGTACCAATTTGTATTTCTTAATCCCTTCCCCTTTAGTAGTCCCCTAATCCACCTGTCATATGGCAGCCCTCAAAATATTCTTTGTATGAGTTTGTTTCTCTTTTGTTTTTTTGCTCTTTAGATTCCACATGTAAGTGAAATTATGTGGCATTTGTCTTTCTCTGCCTGACTTACTCCACTCAGCACAATACCAAAGTCCATCCATGTTATTCAGATGGCAAATTTCATCCTTTTTTATGACCGAGTAATATTCCATTGTATATATATACCACTTCTTTTTTATCCATTCATCGATTGATGGATACCCAGATTGCCTCCATATCTTGGCTGTTGTAAATAATGCTGCAGTGGACATATGGACTTGCATGTCCTTTTGAAGTAGCGTTTTGGATTTCTTCAGATAAATACCCAGATATGGGATAACTGGGTCTTTCTTTGTCTCCCATAGCTTTTGTTTTAAAGTCTATTTAGTCTGGTATAAGTATTACTACCCTAGCTTTTTTTCGTTTTTTTTTTGTTGTTGTTGTTTTGTTTTGTTTTGTTTTCATTTCCATGAAATATCTTTTTCCAACCCTCTACTTTCAGTCTCTGTGTGTCTTTCGCTCTGAAGTGAGTGTCTTGTAGGAAGCATATGTAAGGATCTTATTTTCTTATCCATTCAGCCACATTATGTCTTTTGATTGGAGCATTTAATCCATTCATATTTAAAATAATTGTTGATAGATATATAGTTATTGCCATTTTATTATTCACATTTTTTATCTTTTTTTTTTCTTAAAGAAGTCCCTAACATTTCTTGTAATACTTGCTTGGTGGTGATGAATTCCTTTAGCCTTTTCTTGTCTGAGAAGCTCTTTATCTGTCCTTCAATTTTAAATGATAGTCTTATTGGGTAGAGTCATCTTGGTTGTAGGTCTTGCTTTTCATCACTTTGAATATTTCGTGCCAGTCCCTCTGCCTGCAGTTTCTTTTGAGAAATCAGCTGACAGTCTTATGGGAACTCCTTTGTAGGTAACTAATTGCTTTTTTCTTGCCGCTTTTTAAGATTCTTTGTCTTTAACTTTTGACATTTTGATTATGATGTGTCTTGATGAGGGCTTCTTTAGGTTCATCTTGTTTGGGACTGCACTTCTTGGGCTTGTATGTCTATTTCCTTCATTGGATTAGGGAAGTTTTCTGTCATTATTTCTTCAAATAGGTTTTCTATTCCTTGTGCTCTCTCTTCTCCTCCTGGTATCCCTATGATGTGAATGTTGGTACACTTGATGTTGTCCCAGAGGCCCCTTAAATTGTCCTTTTTTTGGATTCTTTTTCCTTGTTGCTGTTCTGATTGGGTGTTTTCTGCTTCCCTATCTTCTAAATCGCTTCATCTAATCTACTGGTGATTCCCTCTGATGTATTCTTCATTTCAGTTATTGTATTCTTCATTTCTGACTGGTTCGTTTTTGTTTTTCTATCTCTATTTTTATGTTTTCTATCTCCTTGTTAAAGTTCGCACTGAGTTCATCTACTCCTCTAAGTTCATTGAGCATCCTTAGAACTAGTGTTTTGAACTTTGCATCTTGTAGATTGCTTGTGTCCATTTTGTTTAGTTTTTTTTTCTGAAGCTTTCTTCTGTTCTTTCATTTCAGACATATTTCTTGTCTCCTCATTTTGGCTGCCTCCCTGTATTTGTTTCTATGTGTTACGTAGGGTTGCTATGTCTCCCACTTTTTGTAGATGGCCTTATCTAGTAGGTATCCTGTGGGGTCCTGGGGTGCAGTCACCTGAGCCGGGTTCTCCAGATATGTCCCTTGTATGAGTTGTGTGCCTTCCTATTTTAGTTAAGCCTTGGCTGCTGTATGCAATTCAATGGGAGGGACTGGCCTTTGGGCTGATTTATTGTGAGGACTGGCCGGTGAGGAGTTGACCCTACAGAGTAGGATCTGCTTTAGTAGGGCTCTGGTGCCTGCCCAGTCTGCCCTTTGGGTGTGTGTTATCCTTGAATGTAACCCTGGGTGGTGCTCCCTCGCAGTCTGAAGCGGGTCAGTAGACATGCCAGCCCTGGGGCGTCCTGACGGGCCCTGCCACAGGCCAAGTTTATGCACAGCTTTTGCCCTGCCCAGGGCCACCTGGCAAGAGTCACCAAGCAGTCTGCAGGTGGCTGCTACTCGCACTGGGATTAGAGAAGACTTGAGAAGCCAGTTTGCAAATTGAGGCCGGTTGCCGCTAGTGACGAACTTGGGTTGCTCAGCAAGATGTGTGGGGGAACAGCGAGGCCAGATGCTAATTTTTTGTGTTTTGTGAACCTTTGAAAGATTTTAGAAAAGTCCTCAGCATGAGCCAAGACAGCTGTTTTTATGGAAAAGCTACTGGAAGCAGATTGGGTGGGCTTGCAAATTGGGTGGGGTGAGGCTTCAGTGAATCACCAGGGTGAGGCAACCAGTGTTAGCTAGGTTGATAGAGATTCAGATATGGTAGCCTCCTGTGTCTGCACCAGGGAAAGAGGAGGGCTTAAAGAAACAATGGCTTCTGCTAGCAGTTCTGTCTGAGAGAAAGCTGCCACTCCAGCTCTCACCTTGAAAGCCAAACAACGCAGTTCCTTCCCGTATGTCCTTCGTACCTTTTGAGCTGCTGTCCCAGCACTGGAGCTCAGAATGAGTGAGTCCATCAGCAACTAAGTGTGTGCGTTGTCCTCTTAAGAGGAAATTCTGAGACTCCAGCCACCCTCTCTCTCAGCCACAAACTCTACTGGTTTCCACAGCCAGAAGTTGTGGAGACTTTTCTTCCTAGAACTAGGACGCTGGTCTGGGGAGCTCGGTGTGGGGCTGGAATCCTTTGCTCCTCACAGGGGACATCTGTAGCTGTGACATTCCTCCTGATTTTCAACTGCCATACACTGATGTGGGACCAGCCCTTTCTATTTCTTTGTCCTCCTACCAGTCTTGAGGTGGCCTCTTTTGTATGTCCCTAGTTGTAAGACTTCTGTTCAGCTAGACTTCAGGCGACTCCTAGTGATGGTTCTGTAGTTGTAATTTTGATATGTTTGTGAAAGGAGGCAAGCACAGAATTTATCTACTCTGCTATCTTGACTGAACTCTTTCTATTTATTTTGAATTTACTTGCTGTTCTTATCCTGTTATGAGTAGAAATTTAGATGATTCAAGTCATTTTTTTCTAGTTTAGGCATTTAAATCTATAAATTTCCCTCTAAGCATTACTTTTACTGCATCCTATTTTGATGTAGTGTATTTTTAATGTTATTTTTTATGAATTATTTTCTAATTTTAATTTCTTTGACCCATTGGCTAGTTATATGTTGCTTAATTTCCAAATATTTGGGTCTTTTTGTTGTTATTGATTTCTAATTTATGTTATCAGAAATATTACTCAGTGAATTGTCAGTCTTTGAAATTTGAGCCCTGATTTTTATAGCACAGTGTATACTACATCTCAGTGCATGTTCCATGTACATTTGAAAAGAATGTATGTTTTGAGTGTAGCTTTTTCTCTTTTCTATGGCCTACTAATTTTTT
>NW_011889197.1:497206-511634 GCF_000151845.1 Pteropus vampyrus
CTGGCCGGTGAGGAGTTGACCCTACAGAGTAGGATCTGCTTTAGTAGGGCTCTGGTGCCTGCCCAGTCTGCCCTTTGGGTGTGTGTTATCCTTGAATGTAACCCTGGGTGGTGCTCCCTCGCAGTCTGAAGCGGGTCAGTAGACATGCCAGCCCTGGGGCGTCCTGACGGGCCCTGCCACAGGCCAAGTTTATGCACAGCTTTTGCCCTGCCCAGGGCCACCTGGCAAGAGTCACCAAGCAGTCTGCAGGTGGCTGCTACTCGCACTGGGATTAGAGAAGACTTGAGAAGCCAGTTTGCAAATTGAGGCCGGTTGCCGCTAGTGACGAACTTGGGTTGCTCAGCAAGATGTGTGGGGGAACAGCGAGGCCAGATGCTAATTTTTTGTGTTTTGTGAACCTTTGAAAGATTTTAGAAAAGTCCTCAGCATGAGCCAAGACAGCTGTTTTTATGGAAAAGCTACTGGAAGCAGATTGGGTGGGCTTGCAAATTGGGTGGGGTGAGGCTTCAGTGAATCACCAGGGTGAGGCAACCAGTGTTAGCTAGGTTGATAGAGATTCAGATATGGTAGCCTCCTGTGTCTGCACCAGGGAAAGAGGAGGGCTTAAAGAAACAATGGCTTCTGCTAGCAGTTCTGTCTGAGAGAAAGCTGCCACTCCAGCTCTCACCTTGAAAGCCAAACAACGCAGTTCCTTCCCGTATGTCCTTCGTACCTTTTGAGCTGCTGTCCCAGCACTGGAGCTCAGAATGAGTGAGTCCATCAGCAACTAAGTGTGTGCGTTGTCCTCTTAAGAGGAAATTCTGAGACTCCAGCCACCCTCTCTCTCAGCCACAAACTCTACTGGTTTCCACAGCCAGAAGTTGTGGAGACTTTTCTTCCTAGAACTAGGACGCTGGTCTGGGGAGCTCGGTGTGGGGCTGGAATCCTTTGCTCCTCACAGGGGACATCTGTAGCTGTGACATTCCTCCTGATTTTCAACTGCCATACACTGATGTGGGACCAGCCCTTTCTATTTCTTTGTCCTCCTACCAGTCTTGAGGTGGCCTCTTTTGTATGTCCCTAGTTGTAAGACTTCTGTTCAGCTAGACTTCAGGCGACTCCTAGTGATGGTTCTGTAGTTGTAATTTTGATATGTTTGTGAAAGGAGGCAAGCACAGAATTTATCTACTCTGCTATCTTGACTGAACTCTTTCTATTTATTTTGAATTTACTTGCTGTTCTTATCCTGTTATGAGTAGAAATTTAGATGATTCAAGTCATTTTTTTCTAGTTTAGGCATTTAAATCTATAAATTTCCCTCTAAGCATTACTTTTACTGCATCCTATTTTGATGTAGTGTATTTTTAATGTTATTTTTTATGAATTATTTTCTAATTTTAATTTCTTTGACCCATTGGCTAGTTATATGTTGCTTAATTTCCAAATATTTGGGTCTTTTTGTTGTTATTGATTTCTAATTTATGTTATCAGAAATATTACTCAGTGAATTGTCAGTCTTTGAAATTTGAGCCCTGATTTTTATAGCACAGTGTATACTACATCTCAGTGCATGTTCCATGTACATTTGAAAAGAATGTATGTTTTGAGTGTAGCTTTTTCTCTTTTCTATGGCCTACTAATTTTTTCTTGTATACTAATCATTATAGATGACACATTGAGGAGAGCCTGTCTCTGTTGTCTTTCTCTGAGTATTAATTTTGCTTGTAGTGAACAGTTAAATTGCTGGCCAAATACATTGATCATTTGGTACTTTGTAGTGTGCGAGGGTGAGTTGATTTTGCCCTCTACCAAGGGGACTCCATAATCCTGGCACATAGTTTTTACTTCTGAGGAAATGCAGTATAAAGCCTCAGGTGTTTACCCAGCAGTTTAACTTGGTTTGGCTCAAATAGAGAATTCTGTTTCTGCTGCAGTGGGCAACAGTTGAGATAATTCCTTAGCCTTTTTCATTCTTTTAGCTATTGCTTTCCACTGGGCTCCATGGAATCTCACGCACATGAGTTAAGGGGATAGCCAAAGGTTTGAAGTGAGCTTATTTTTAGAGTATAGGTTTCCTCTGTAGCTCTCACCTTTCTGGGATGTCCACCCTCAAATTTACACTCATGTTGAAGACTCCAAACTGTCATTTGACACCTCCAGGAAATAAAACTGTGGCTTTCTGCTTGAACTCTAGGCAGTCCTACACAATGGGTACTGGGATTTGCTCTTAGTGGGGAGATTAGTGATGTGGATCTCACCCATGAGCGTGGTTGTTTTTTAAATGGTTGAATCTCTGGTAGTTTTGCTGGCTTTTTGTTCCTATTGCAAACTCAATGGGACAGAGATTAATTTGAAGGAAGTTTATTAGGATATTGTTTGTATCAATACCTGTGGAAGGGAGGAGAAGAGAAAAGAAGGGAAGGAAGAAATGGGTAGGAGAAGTTGAGCTGTGATGGTTTTAAGAAAAGCCTTAGCTAAAGGGGTTCTGAAATAGAATTGCCCTTCATAATGGTCCCTAGTTGAGGTGTCTGGGCCATAGTTCTTTAATCCTTCATTAAATGTACTTCTGTAGTCATTCTTCAATCTTTTCAAGTACTTGTCTTATATGTTGTCCACAACTGATGGTTCTTAACGTGTTGGAGATACACAACTTGATGGAGAAATACAGGCTATTCTGCCAGAACCAGCACTGTCCTAGATTTTTAAAATCAAAAGATATATATATATCATATATAATTTGGTTTGCTGGTAGATATTATGCTTATATTTGACAGTGGAAAGACATCCCAGGTATTTTGCATTTACTTTGAACTGCTTGCTTGTTAGTGTATTTAATTTAACAAAAAAGCACTTTTCTACTGAAGTTTCACCTGTAACCAGAAAACATAACTGTTAGCTACAAGTTTAATTGCTTCCAAAGAGGATTTCATATAAAACAATAGGTACACAACAGAGTAAATATTTGTACAAGAACCATAAAGCATTTATGTGCTATACTACTATGAAAAAATACTTTATTTTATAGTATTGAATACTGTATTAATGGATATGATATGTAGTATTCTATAGTTTCTTTTGAAGTCATTTAGTTCAAGGATATTTTAATTAATTAATTAATTTATGGTGACATTGGTTAACTAAATCCAATAAGTTTCAGCTGTACATGTTCACCTCCCATGGTTAGATTTCTTTCTGTCACCACATATTTGACCCCCTTTACCTGGTATACCTCCCCTCTCCGCCCTCCCTGCTTCCCTCTGGTAATCACTAGTCTATTTATTGTCCATATTCATGAGTCTCTGTTTGTCCTGTTCATTTGTTGCTTTTAGGTTTATATCCTACAAATAAGTGATATCATGTGATTTTCAGCTTTTTCTGTCTGCCTTATTTCTATTAGTATGACTATCTTGAGGACCATAGATGGTATCACAAATGGCAATATTTCATCTCTTCTTTTTTTTTTAATTTTAATTTATTTATTTAATTAGTTTCAAGTATATAGTACATTGGTTAGACATCTATATAGTTCAAAAAACGATTCCCCCAATTGCTCCCTCCCTCCACCTGACCCTCCACATAGCCATCATATTAATGCTAACTACATTCCCTATGCCATGCTCCCTACCCTGTGACCAACTATAAACTACTACTTTGTACTTCTTTAACTCTTCATCCTATTCTCCCAGACCCCAATCCCCCAACCCCTGTCCCCTCTGTCTATCACCAAATTGTCCACTATATTTGTGAGTCTGTTTTTGATTAGTTTGTTCTTCTTGTTCCATAGATTACACATATAATTGACATCATATAGTATTTCTCTTTCTCTATCTGACTTATTGCGCTCAGCATAATAACCTGTCGGTTCATCCATATTGTTGCAAATGGTAGGATTTCAGTTTTTTAAAGGCAGAGTAATATTCCATTGTATATAAACCATAATTTCTACTTATTTATTTATTTAATTTTTTATGGTGGCATTGGTTAATGAAATCCAATAAGTTTCACCCATGCAGTCCAACAGTAAGGCATACATATAACTACACTGTGTGTTCACCTCCCATAGTTAGATCTCCCCCTGTCACCACATATTAGACCTCTTTTATTCCGTCTGCCTCCTCCCTTCTCCCCCACCCCCTACCCTCTGGCAACCACTAGTCTATAGTCCATGTCCATGAATCTCTGTTTGTCCTGTTCATTTGTTGCTTTTAGGTTTATATCCCACATATAAGTGATATCATGTGATTTTCAACTTTTTCTATGGCTTATTTCGCTTAGCATGATTATCTTGAGGTCCATGCATGTTGCTGCAAATGGCAGTATTTCATCTCTGATAGCTGAGTAAGCCAATCATCTATCGTAGGACACTTCAGTTGCTTCCAGGTCTGGTCACCGTGAATAATGCTGCTATGAATATCGGTGTGCAAATATCTTTTCGGATATGGGTTTTCAAGTCTTTGAGATAAATACCCAGTAGAAGGATTGCTGGATCACATGGTAGATCAATTCTTAGTTTTCTGAGGAACCTCCATACTGTTTTCAATAGCGGCTGCACCAATTTGCAGTCCCACCAGCAGTGTATGAGGGTCTCTTTTTCTCTGCATCCTCTGCAACATTTGTTATTACTTATCCTCTTGATTATAGCTAGTCTAACAGGTGTGAGATGGTATCTCATTGTGATTTTGATTTACATTTCCCTAATAGCTAGCGATGTTGAGCATCTTTTCAAATATCTGTTGGCCATTTGTATGCCCTCTAGAGAGAAGTGTCTATTGAGGTCCTCTGCCCATTTTTTGATTTGATTATTTGTTTTTTTGTTGTTATTGAGTTGTATGAGTTCTTTGTATATTTTGGATATTAGGCCCTTATCTGAGGTGTTGCTTGCAAATATGTTTTCCCATTTGGATGGTCGTTTCTTTACTTTGTTGATGGTTTCTTTTGCTGAGCAGAAGCTTCTTAGTTTGATGTAGTCTCATTCATTTATTTTAGCTTTTACTTCTCTTGCCTTTGAGGTCAAATTCATAAAATCCTCTTAAAGTCCAAGGTCCATGAGTTTAGTTCCTATGTTTTCTTCTATGTATTTTATTGTTTCAGGCCTTATATTCAGGTCCTTAATCCATTTTGAGTTAATTGTGGTGTGTGGTGATAGACAACAGTCTAGTTTCATTGTGTTGCAGGTGGCTTTCCAGTGTTCCCAGCACCATTTATTGAAGAGGCTTTCCTTTCTCCACTGTATGTTTTTGGCTTTTTTGTCGAAAATTATTTGCCCATATAAATATGGGTTTACTTCTGGACTCTTGATTCTGTTCTACTGGTCCGTGTTTCTGTTTTCCTGCCAACACCATGGTGTTTTGATTACTGTCGCTTTGTAGTATCATTTGAAGTTGGGCAGAGTGATGCCTCATTCTTTTTTCTCAGAATGGCTGTGGCAGTTTGAGGTCTTTTGTGCTTTCATACAAATCTGATGATTTTTTGTTTTGTTTCTTTATATATGCCAATGGGATTTTGATGGAGATTGCATTAAATCTATGTAATGCTTTAGGTAATAAGGTCATTTTAACTATGTTGATTCTTCCACTCCAAGAACAAAGAATATCTTTCCATTTCTTTGTATCTTCTTCAGTTTCTTTTAATAGAGTCTTATTTCATTATATAGGTCCTTCACATGTTTCGTTAAGTTTATTCCTAGGTATTTTATTCCTTTTGGTGCAATTGCAAAAGGAATTAGGTTTCCCACTTCTTTTTCTGACACTTCATTATTAGAGTATAGGAATGCTATGGATTTTTGAACATTGATTTTGTATCCAGAAATTTTACTATATTTGCTTATTGTTTCTAGTAGTATTCTTGTGGAGTCTTTAGGGTTTTCTATATAGAGAATTATGTCATCCGCAAATAGTGACAGTTTGACTTTTTCGTTTCCTATTTAGATGCCTTTTATATCTTTCTCTTGCCTGATTGCACTCTCTAGGACCTTCAATATTATGTTGAATAACAGTGGCATAGTGGACAGCCGTGTCTTGTTCCTGACAGTAGAGGGAAGGTTTTTAGTTTTTCACTCTGAAGTATAATGTTGGCTGTGGGTTTCTCATTGATGGCCTTTATTATGTTAAGGTACTTTCTTTCTATACCAGTTTTGTTAAGTGTTTTGATCATAAATGGATGCTGTATCTTGTCGAAGGCTTTTTCTACACATATTGCTATAATCATATGATTCTTATTCATTTGTTTATGTGGTATATTACATTAATCAATTTGCGTATGTTGAACCATCCCTGCGCCTCTGGCATGAAGCCCACTTGATCATGGTATATAATATTTTTAATATGTTGCTCTATTCGGTTCACTAGTATCTTATTTAGGATTTTTGCATCTGTGTTCATGAGAAATATTGGTCTGTAGTTTTCTTTTTTTGTGTTATCTTTACCAGGTTTTGGTATCAGGTTAATATTGGCCTCATAAAATTAGTTGGGAAGTGTTGCCTCTTCGAAACTTTGGAAGAGTTTGAGGAAAATAGGTATTAAATCTTCTTTGAATGTTTAGTAGAGTTCACTGGTGAAGCCATCTGGTCCTGCTCTTTTACTTTTTGGTAGGTTTTTGATGATTGTTTCAATTTCCATAGTACTGAACGGTCTATTTAGATTTTCCAGTTCTTCTTGATTCAGTCTAGGAAGGTTGAATTTTTCTAGATACTGGTCCATTTCTTCTAGGTTATTAAATTTGGTGTTATATACTTTTTCATAGTATTTTTGTGTGATCCTTTGTATTTCTGCGGTTTCTGTCATAATTTCCCTTCTTTCATCCCTGATTTTGTGTATTTGTGTCCTTTCTCTTTTTTCTTTAGTGCGTCTAGCCAGGTGTTTGTCAATTTTATTAAACTTCTGAAAGAACCATCTCTTTGTTGCATTTATTTTTTCTATTGTTTTTTTTTTTTTCAATTTCATTTATTTCTGCTGTTTTTGTTTTTTTTTTTTTCAATTTCATTTATTTCTGCTGACTTTAGGCTTCATTTTCTTTTCCTTTTCTTCCTTTTAAGATGAAGCATTAGATTGTTTATTTGGGCTCATTCTTGTTTTTTGAGATAGACCTGTAAATACATGAACTTTCCTCTTATGACCTCTTTTGCCATGTCCCAAAAGTTTTGATATGTTGTACTATCATAATCATTCATTTCTATGTATCTCTTGATCTCTCTTTTTTATTTTTTCTCTGACCCATTTATTTTTCAGTAGTGTGTTGTTTAATCTCCATGTAGTTTTGGTTCTTCCTGCTTTTTTTTTTTTACAATTGAATATGGTTGGTATAATTTCAATCGTCTTATATTTGTTGAAGCTATCTCTGTTCCAGTGTGTAGTCAATCCTTGAGAATGTTCCATGTGCACTAGAGAAGACTGTATATGCAGCTTTTTTGGAATGAAAGACTCTGTAAATGTCAGTTATGTCCAGTTGTTTTGAAATATTGCAAATATTATTTTAAAATATTTTCAAGTTTAATTCGATGTCACGGGTTTGGCTTGGAGAAGATAAAAAATTGCCTAACTTAAACAGTTGTTTACTTTCCTGCCATATCCCAACAAGAATACTTTTCTTTAAGATATTTTGTAACTAAAGTTTTAATAGAACAATTCTGTAAATATGTTATGAATACAGTTGTATTATTACTTACAGTTTTTACTTGCATTCTCACTGTAAACTCAAATGAGAGAGATTAAAGAGAATGAAGATGAAAGCTCCCTGACTTGTATCTAGGACCAAAATGTATTTCCTTTTTCAGTAGCATCTGAATCATTTCTTCAAAGATATGGATTGTAGATTTTGACAAAAAATTAAGTATCTTCTTTTAAAGTATGTTTTATAAAGTAATATGGATAGACCAAGCAGTACAATGTTAAACTTTAGGTTCATGCTCTCTGCCTACATGTTAGAATAATTATTTCTTTTACAAGAGTGCCACCTGATGTTCTAATTCTTTGTTAGCAGCTAGCTCCATATTTAATTTAGTAGCTTAAAATATTTTTGGTTACTATTTGGCTACATTAATGTTACAATAGCCATTATCTCTTATGCAGACTGTTTGTTAAGGTGGTAAAAATTAAAATCTTTTTAAGTAACTTAATTTAAAAATTGTTGACCTCATTTCAAGGGATTCAGATATATGATTCCTTTCCTTTGGCCTCAATCTTTGCTGATAGCCTCTATACTACCTTTACCTGTGGAGAGCTCCAACCGTCAACTGGCAGTTAATGCAGCAGTCATTGAAATTGCTCTCTGGTGGTGGGGGTGGGTGTAGATTTTATCATAACACATTGTAAAAATAATATTAATTAGCTCTTTGGTGATTAAATGTGAGATACTTGAGCCAATGGTATAAAGTTTAATTAGGAAAGAATTTTCTTAAAAGATTTACAAATTAAATTACAATAAATATGATTTCAGAAAAAATATTTAAAGTTAAACTAATATTCCTTCCAAATATCTATTGCATGGGACTGATGCATTAATTACCAGTAATTTGCATCTGTTCATTTATAATGATTCCCTAAGGCCTTCTATTAGTATGTACTGTTCTAAATAGGAGAAGTTAGTAAGTTCATGAACAGTGCTTTGCAGTAATGCCCAATTTAAGCCAAAAGAGCATCTATAATTAAAAGCCAATATTTGACAAAAGTAAGAAATTAATACACTTTGTGTTCTTTAAAAATACTTTAGATTTTAGATTTTCATAAATCCAAAAACTGATCCAGGCAGTGCAGCATTGTGTAACAAACATGTGGCTTTAATTTTGACTTCTCTCTTTCCCATTTTTTTGTCATAGGGTAAATTATGTAATAACTCACAACCTTATCTTTTGTTTGAATTGGGCATAGCCAAATTATACCTTCATAGATTGATATGACTATTAAATAAAATTACATGTATTATCATTTTATGGCAAGTAGTAGCTTAAGGTTGGTCAATTTGTTGATCTTTCTGAAGGACTAACTTTTGGTTTTGTCAGTTTTTCTCCTTTTTTTTCTGTTTTCTATTTCATTTCTGTTTTGTAATCTTTATTATTTCTATGTGCTTTCTTTGGGTTTACCTTGTTGTTTTACCAGATTTTTGAGGTAGAAGGTTAGGTTATTGACTTGAGAATTTTTTTAGTTTTTAAAATTTACAGCTCCAGATTTCCTCTAATCACCTCTTTTATTACATTCCATTAGTTTTGGTGGTTGTTTTTATTTTCCTTTGTCCCACGACATTTTCTATTTCTCATGTCAATTCTTTGACCTATTTGTTATTTAGGATTTTATTAATTTTTATTTATATGTGAATTTCTCATGTTTCTTTCTGTTATTTCTAATTTCATTCTATTGTGTTTAGAGAGTGTATTTTCAGAATAATTTCAGTCATTTTAAATTAATTAAGACTTATTTCATGGCTTAACATATGGTTTATCCTGGAGAATGTTTAATATGCCCTGGAGAAGAATGTGTATTCTGGTGTTGTTGGTTAAAATTTCCTGTAGGTGCCTGTTGGGTCACGTTGGTTTATATGTTGTTCAAGTCTTCTATTCCCTGTTAATTTTTTTTTTTAAATCAATTACTTAAAGTGGGGTATTAAAGTTTCCATCTATTATTGTTGCAGTCCCTATTTTTCCTCTAGATTCTGGCAGTTTTTGCTTCATGTATTTTGGGACTCATGTATGTTTGTAACTTTTTCATCCATTTTATTGACAGATAGACTCCTTTATCGTTATAAAATTTTGTCTCTAGTAACAATTTTTTTCCTTAAAATCTTAAAATCTTTTTTGTTAGTATTAATATAGCCACTCTGTCTCTGTTTTGCTGTTTTGGTAGTTTTCATGAAGGATCTTTTTCTATCCTTTCACTTATATTTAAAGTGTGTCTTGTATATGGCATAAAGTTGGATCATGTTTTTTAAAGAAATCATTTTGCTAATGAAATGTTTAGTTAAAGAATTTAGTCCATGTACATTTAATATAATTACTGATAAGATGGAATTTACATAAATCATTTTGCTTTTATTTTCTGTGTCTTATGTCTTTTCTTTTAATCCACCATTATGGCATTCTTTTCTGTTAAATATTTTCTAATGCACCATTTTAATTTCCTTTTCTTTTATTATTTTTTTTTTAGTTATTTGTTAGTGGTTACTTGGGGATTATACTTAAAAATTAATGTTTTAATTAATAACAATGTCATTTGAATTAATTTCAACTTAACTTCAATGGTATATAAAAACTTTCCTAGGTAGCTTTTTTCTCTTCCCCTCCTTTGTGCTGTTATTTCATACAAATTATTCTTTCTTCATTTGTAATTATAACTTTATGCAATTGTTTATTAACAGATTTATAATTATTACAGATAGGAGAAAAAAAGAGTTACAAACAAAAATACTCTTGTTCTGTGTTTCATACCTATGCAGTTAGCCTTTACTGGTTTTCTTTACAGTCTAGTTTTGTTTCATTTTATCCTGATGGACTTTCTTTGGTATTTCTCATGTGGCAGGTTTGATAGCAATGAATTATCTTAGTTTGTTTTTATTTGAGAGTGTCTTGATTCCTTTTTTCTTTTTGGAGGGTAGTTTTGGTAGATATAGATATCTTAGTTGTCAGCTCTTCAATTATGAATTTATATAGTGATTTTTCTCTGGAAAGCCTTTTAAAAACTGTTCTAAGTCTGAAACTTTTGACTCTTTAAAGTAAGACGCAGTGGTTTTGCATAGACATTTTTTGGTAAGCAGTTTAATTTAAAAATTGTATTTATGTGATATTGGAAAAGTATGTATCTGAAACATCAGTGTCTTCAGTTTCTAGAAGTTATTTTGTTCATTTTTATTTTCTGTATACGTTTTTTCCTTAATTAGAATGTATAGATAATTCTAATGTGGAGTCAGGTTGGAGAACTGTTGTACTGATTTAGTTCAGTTTTATCTGTTAAATAGTTATAGAAATGAATAAGTATAACTTGGAGCCAATATGTTACCATTATAGATGATGCATGAAAACAACATCAGACTTTAATCTGTAAAGGAATAACCTGTAAGTTGTTAACAAGGCAGATTTTTAAGTCTTACTCAATTTAGTCATTGTAGTAGTATTTTTCTTAAAAATTAGCATTTTAATGGCCTTGCAGATGATAGTGATGCAGGTGGTTCATGATCTATTACATTAAGCCAAATTGGATTCTGGTCAAAGGATATATACTTACTGAGTAATTTGTATCTTTGCATGCTGAGAAAACTTGACTCTGGCAAGGTGAACATTTAAATATATATTCCTCTCTCAGATTTTCAGTGTTGGGGCAGTAATATGTAGCTGTTAGAGAAATTGATAATGAAATAGTTGAGTATGAAAGACTTGGGTGGGGTTAATTATTGGCCACAACTCACAATTTCATTTTAATTGTTTGTCGTAGGCTTGTTTGGACCAGAGTACTAGAGCTTTTACCTTATACCTATTTCTGTTTTTCTGTGCTCCTTTTGAAAATGATCCTCCAGAATTCTGCTCCAACACTCAGTTTGAACCCTTTCTTGGGCATAAGATACACTTCTCTGTTCTTAAGCAAAAAGTTCTAAGAGTGGCATTTGGGTTTCCCTCTTCAGCAAGCTGTACACATTTTAAGTTAATAACCCCCTGGTTAAGGTGGCATTTTTGGTTTTGTCTAGAAATGAAAGACAACCTTTTGTTTTTTATTGTACTATTATACCAAGGCTAAAATATTTTTTTTTCCTTTTTCTCTTATTCTCAAAGTTTATTCACGTTCTTTATCACAGTTCTTTTATTCCCAATCCCATGCCATATACAGACCTTTTCTTTTGCTTTAAAATTCAATTCCAGTGTTTCTACCTTTTTTCTGTGCTCTTCTAGATACTCCGATGGTGAATAAACATAGGGACTTAAGCCACATTATCTCAGTTGATTATACTCTGATTTTAAAAAAAAGTTAATTCCTTCTAGAGAATGTTCCTGTTATAAAAAGACATTCGCTGTTAAATGATCTGCTGTCCCTGAGCTAATTTTCTTAAGCAGTTTATGCAAGTGCTGTAATTTCAGAAGCCATATTTGCTCAGAGTATAATTTCTTCTCACTGTTTGCCCATGCGCTTTTAGGATAAAGAAATATATTTAGAAGTGGGAGTACCAGGTTTTTTTTTTTTTATGACAAAGTAGTTATGGATTCCTGTTCTAAAAAGACTAAATTATGTGGGCTTGAGAATGAGCATTATTTGTATGAATGAGTAGTTAATAAGACTGTTGATAATCTTTGAATTTTAGCTACTTACTTGTAAGTAGGAACATGTCTCTATTTTTTTACACTCTGGGAGACAGAATATTAATAATGAAGCAGAAACATAAATTTGATAAAATTTGAGGCAAGTCTTAGTAATTGTCTTTATAAATAATATATCAATGTTATTGAAATTATCAAAATATTAGAAAAGTTTGAAAATTCCTGGAGAAATGATACTTCTGGGACAAAAAAATAGGAGATTTGGGCCAGCTAGTATGAGAGATTACCTAAGAAGATGATCTCTGCTGGTGTGTGTGTGTGTGAAACTTTAATATTCTACTCTATTGTGTTTCCTATGTAAAGAGTAGATTGCATAACAGACCTCAGGAACATTAGCTGAAAAATAAGTTTAAACTTGCTTATCATTTGGAGGACAGGAAAACTAGAAAAGTTTTAGGAAAGGTGCCTCAACAATAAAACAATAAAAACAGAAGGAAAAGGTATGCTTTGTTTGTAAATATTTAACCATATTTATACTTGATAATTAATTATAATGGTCTAAACATCGTGGATACAGTATGAGAAAATTTTTGTATATGTATTCTTATGTACATGTAACTGGAATTTGCATTTGATATTGGCAGAAAAAAAGTATAGTTTTTAAAATAAAGCTATTTCTATTTGAAATAATGCCACAACTAAAAGGTGAAAAGAACTTAAAAAATTTAGCTATCAAGTTCTCAAGAGCATAACAAATTTGAAATCCAGTTGAGCGTGTGTTTGTGAATTCAGCACCTTTTCTCAGAGTAGCTCAAAGACTGGTTGATATGGGGTATAAAGGGCTGTGTCTCTTGTTCCTGTTGAATTCTGAAGGGCCACACCAGTGCTCCTGAAGAGCTTGGCTGTGGCTCTCATTGGGTCTGCAATGAAGGTCACCTTCTCCCTTTGCTTAATGAGGGTTTCTTCTCTTCATTGTGGATTTGAATCCCACTGATACTTCCCAGTAAACATTCTACATGCCAGAGAATGTGTCAGAGTCTGCTTCCTGGAGAATCCAACCCGCAGTACCTACCATTTATTATTATTAGGTCTTACCTTTTCATTGGAAAGGAATTGTAATCCTGAATAGTTTTTATTATTTGGCATTAGGTGAGGGTTATTCTTGTGCTTCAGATGCATGCCTTCAGAAACTGTTTTCTTCAGGCCCTTTCTACTCTAATCTCTTTCCTTTGGTATGTATTTTTCCTTTTCTATCTCATCTCTCTTGCCTCCTTTTATAGTTTTATCACCATTTATATTTAAGTAAATTTATATCCGAGGTGGTCAGGGAAGGCTTCTTAAAAGGGTGTTAATTTAGCAGTTAAACAGAATTTTGCCAGGTATTTAGGGATATGGGATGTGCAGATGTAGCAGTGATGGAAGATGAAGTGCATTAAAGGTATAGGGAACTCTCTCTGTAAAGAACTTGAAACAGCATGATAAGGGCAGTGAACTATAAACAGTTGCTATGGCTGATTGACAAAAAATACTACAATACTAGACAGATATACAAAGGTAGTGTATACTATATATCGAAGTTTTCAGTCCATTCATTAGCAATGGAATACCATGGATAAGTTCGTATATATGTTCAGTAACAGCTTTATAATAAGTAAATATTATTTAACATTTAATTCTTCATAATGTATATAAAGTCAGTAATGATGTTAGTCAGAATTTGAAATGACATAAAAGTCCCCTTAAAAGTCAGCAGACTTTAAAAGTAAATGTAAGTCAAAGGTGATCTTGATATTTTACCTGATGGTCTGCACAAAACCAAAAATTTACAGGCACTTACTATATAGTAGATATTTTGTCAAGTCTATGTGTACACTGTCACATTTAATTCTACTAGTGTCAGTAGGTATTAATTCTATTTTGCACATAAGGAAATTAAGGCTTACGTTAAATAGCTAGTGCTAGGTCACATGATAGTCACAAAGGCTGGGGTTTGAGTTCAGGGTTGATGTCCAAGCCAGTGCTTTTAACCACTTTGCAAAGCTGATAAGCATATGTCTGTTTCTCCGACAAGAGTATTTTTTTAAAAAGTCAGGATAATCTTTGAGGACTATACAATATTTGTTTTCTTCTTCTTTTTGTTTTTAATTACAATTATTCAGAAATCCGAAATGGCAAATAGATAGTAATAAAGTTTTTTTTCCTTTTTCTTTTTTTTTTTTT
>NW_011889197.1:512658-546028 GCF_000151845.1 Pteropus vampyrus
CGTGTGCGTTCGTGTGTGTGTGTGTGTGTGTATACATATATATATATTGCACTGTGTGTTCCCCTCTCATAGTTACATTTCCTTCTATCACCACATATTTGACCCCTTTCACCCCATCTACCTCCCTCCTGCCTTCCCCTACTCTGGTAACCATGTGGTTTTCAATTTTTTCTGTCTGGCTTATTTCACTTAGCATGATTATCTTGAGGTCCACCCATGTTCTCGCAAATGGCAGTATTTCATCTCTTCTTATGGCTGAGTAATATCCCATTGTATATATGTACCACAGCTTGTATATATGTACGACAGCCAATTTTCTGTTGTAGGATACTTTGGTTGCTTCCTTGTCCTGGTCACCGTGAATAATGCTACTATGAACATTGGTATGCAAATATCTTTTTGGATATGGGTTTTCAAGTATTTGGGGTAAATACCCAAGAGAGGGATTGCTGGATCATATGGTAAATCAATTCTTAGTTTTTTGAGGATCCTCCATATTGTTTTCCATAGCGGCTGTACCAGTTTGCAGTCCCACCAGCAGTGTATGAGGGTTCCTTTTTCTCTGTATCCTCTACAACATTTGTTATTACTTGTCCTCTTGATTACTTATTCCCATCCTATTCTAACAGGTGTGAGATGGTATTTTTTTTTTTTTTTTTTTGGATATTAGTCCCTTATAGGAGGTATTGCTTACAAATATCTTTTCTCATTCGGATGGTTGACTCTTTACCTTGTTGATGGTTTCTTTTGCTGAGCAGAAGCTTTTTGGTTTGATGTAGTCTCATTCATTTATTTTAGCTTTTACTTCCCTTGCATTTGAGGTCAAATTCATAAAATCCTCTTAAAGTCCAAGGTCCATGAGTTTATTTATTGTTTCAGGTCTTATATTCAGGTCCTTAATCCATTTTGAGTTAATTTTGGTGTGTGGTGATAGACAACAGTCTAGTTTCATTGTTTTGCAGGGGGCTTTCCAGTTTTCCCAGCACCATTTATTGAAGAGGCTTTCCTTTCTCCACTGTATGTTTTGGCTTTTTTGTCGAAAATTATTTGACCATATAAACATGGGTTTATTTCTGGACTTTGGAATCTTTTCCTCTGGTCTCTGTGTCTGTTTTTCTGCCAATACCATGCCATTTTGTTCATTGTCGCTTTATAGTATAATTTGAAGTTGGGCAGAGTGATGCCTCCAGTCTCATTCTTTTTTCTCAGAATGACTTTGGCAATTACTTCTGATTTATTTGCTTCCATACAAATCTGATGATTTTTTTTTGTTTTATTTCTTTAAAAAATGCCAATGGCATTTTGATGGGGATTACATTAAATCTGTGTAATGCTTTAGGTAATAAGGTCATTTTAACTATGTTGATTCTTCCAATCCAAGAACACAGAATATCTTTACATTTCTTTGTATCTTCTTCAATTTCTTTTATTAGGGTCTTATAGTTTTCATTATATAGGTCCTTCACATGTTTCATTAAGTTTATTCCTATGTATTTTATTCTTTTTGTTGCAATTGCAAAAGGGATTATTTTTTCTACTTCTTTTTCTAATAAATTCATTATTAGAGTATAGGAATTCTATGGATTTTTGAACATCGATTTTTTTATCCAGAGACTTTTTTGCATTTGCTTATTGTTTCTAGTAGTGTTCTTGTGGAGTCTTTAGGGTTTTCTATATAGAGAATCATGTCATCCGCAAATAGTGACAGTGTGACCTCTTCATTTCCTATTTGGATGCCTTTTATATCTCTTGCCTGATTGCACTCACTAGGACCTCCAATGTTATGTTGAATAACAGTGGCAGTAGTGGACAGCCGTGTCTTGTTCTTGATCTTAGAGGGAAGGTTTTTAGTTTTTCACTCTGAAGTATAACGTTGGCTGAGTGTTTGTCAAATATGGCCTTTATTATGTTAAGATACTTTCCTTCTGTACTAATTTTGTTAAGTTTTTTGATCATAAATGGATGCTGTATCTTGTCGAAGGCTTTTTCTGCATCTATTGTTATGATCATACGATTCTTATTTTTTAATTTGATTATGTGGTGTATCACATTAATTGATTTGCGTATGTTGAACCATCCCTATGACCCTGGGGTGAAGCCCACTTGATTGTGGTGTATAATATTTTTAATATGTTGCTATATTCGGTTCACTAGTATCTTATTTAGGACTTTTGCATGTGTGTTCATGAGAGATATTGGTCTGTAGTTTTCTTCTTTTGTGTTATCTGTACCAGGTTTTGGTATCATGGTGATATTGGCCTCATAAAATGAGTTAGGAAGTATTGCCCCTTTTTGATTTTTTGGAAGAATTTGAGGAGAATAGGTGTTAAATCTTCTTTGAATGTTTGGTAGAATTCACTGGTGAAGCTATCTGGTCCTGGACTATTTTACCTTTTGGTAGGATTTTGATGATTGTTTTAATTCCTATAGTGCTGATTGGTCTATTTAGATTTTCCAGTTCTTGATTCAGTTTAGGAAGATTGAATTTTTCTAAGTACCGGTCCATTTCTTCTAGGTTATTAAATTTGGCGTTATATGTTTTTTCATAGTATTCTTGTATGATCCTTTGCATTTCTGCAGTGTCTGTTGTCATTTCTTCCCTTTTATCCCTGATTTTGTTTGTGTCCTTTCTCTTTTTTTTTTGGTGAGTCTAGACAGGGGCTTGTCAGTTTTATTAAACTTTCAAAGAACCAGCTCTTTGTTGCATTTATTTTTTCTATTTTTCTTTGTTTTCAATTTCATTTAATTCTGCTCTAATTTTGATGATTTCTTTCCTTCTGCTGATTTTAGGCTTTATTTGTTCTTCCTTTCCTAGTTTTTGAAGATGAAGTGTTAGGTCATTTATTTGGACTCATTTTTTTTAATGATACGAACTTTGTAATGATATGAACTTTCTTCTTATGACTGCTTTTGCTGTGGCCCAAAAGTTTTGATATGTTGTACTATCATTATCATTTGTTTCTATGTATCTCTTGATCTCTCTTTTTATTTATTCTCTTACCCAGTTATTCTTCAGTAGCGTGTTGTTTAATCTCCATGTATTTCTGGTCCTTCCCTCTTTTTACTGTTGATCACCAGCTTCAAAGCTTTATGATCAGAGAATATGGTTTGCATGATTTCAACTGTCTTATATTTGTTGAGCCTATCTCTGTGTCCCAGTATGTGGTCGATTCTTGAGAATATTCCATGTGCACTAGGGAAGAATGTATAAGCAGCTGTTTGGGGAGAAAAGACTCTGTAAATATCAATTATGTCCAGTTGGTCTAATGTGTCATTTAAGGATGTTATTTCCTTATTGATTTTGGATTTGGATGATCTGTCCATATCCAAGAGTGGGGTGTTTAGGTCCCCTACTATTATAGTGTTTTGGTCTATTTTTCCCATTAGTTCTGTTAGTAATTGCTTTATATGTTTTGGGACTCCCTGATATGGTGTATAGATATTAATCAGTGTCATGTCTTCTTGGTGTATGATTCTCTTTATCATTATTAAGTGTCTCTGAGTATTTTTCTTTACCTTTTTTATTTTGAAGTCTATTGTCTGTAATTAGTAACGCTACTCTCGTTTTCCTCTGAATGCCATTTGCTTGAAATATCATTTTCCACTCTTTCACAATGAGTCTACATTTGTCTTTGAGCTGAGATGTGTCTCCTGGAGGCAGCATATGGTTGGGTTTTGTTTTTTGATCCATTCTGCAACTCTGTGCCTTTCTATTGGTGAGTTCAGTCCATTTATATTTAGGGTGATTATTGAAATATGAGGTTTTTTTATTGCATTTTATCTTTTGCCTTTTGGTAGCTCAGTGTTTCCATTGCTTTCTTGTCTTTGTGTTTCTGTTTTCTTTTTCTTTTTTTTTTTTTTTTAGTTGGGTTTTGCAGATTTTCCCTCTTGTTCTTTTTGTTTTATGTTATATACTTCAGTTCTGAATCTTTGGTGTGTGGTTACCATTATGAACATGTAAAAGATAGTTATATATACAGTCGTTCATTCTCTTCTGCATGTGCCTTATCTCTATTCCTTTTAGCAAATTTAGATCTTTTACTCCTCCACTGTTTTGTCATTGTCTCAGTTTGTTCCTATGTATGCTGAACGTTCATTACTATCTTGCAATAGCAAATCTCTTCGTATTGTTTAAGCTTATAATTGCCCTGTTCTTAATAAGAGTTGCACTCCTCTGCCTCTATCTGCCTGCTAGTCGCCTTACTCATAGTTTTGTATTTTTTGTCATTTTGTTTTAGGTGAGCTGACCTCTCAGTACTTCTGCAGTGCAAGCCTCGTAGTGGAGAATTCCCTCAATTTTTGTATGTCTGGAAGAGTTTTTATTTCTCCTGCATATCTGAAGGAGAGCTTTGCTGGATACATTATTGGCTGGTAGTTCCTTTTGTTTAATAGTTTGATATTTGATTCCACTGTTTTCTGGCTTGTAAGGTTTGTGCTGAGAAGTCTGATGATAATCTAATGGGTTTTCCTTAATAGGTTACCAACTTCTTTTCCCTCGCTGCCCTGATAATTTTTTCTTTGTCTTTGATTTTTGATAACTTCAATACAATGTGTCTTGGTGAAGGCCTTTTTAGGTTGAGATAATTGGGTGTTCTGTTGACTTCTTGAATTTCAAGCTCCAGCTCATTCCTTAGATTTGGGAAATTCTCATCAACTATTTGACTGAAAATGCTTTCTAGTCCCCGCTCCTTTTCCTCCTCTTTGACAAAGCCCATTATTCATATATTTCCTTTCCTGATAGTATCATCTAGTTCTTGTATTTCTCTCTCATGATTTTTCATTTTTCAGTTTCTCTCATCTTCTTTCTGATTTATTTCTAGATTTCTGTCTTCGATATCACTGATCCTTTCCTCCATTTGGTCGACTCTGTTTCCCAAGCTTGCTGTTTCATTTTTCATCTCTTTCAGTGTGTTCTTGATTTCCAGTAGTTCTATTTGGTTCTTTTAGAGTGTTTCAGTCTCCTTGCTAAAAAACTCATTCTGCTGTTCTAGTTGTTTTTTCACTTCCTAGAATTGTTGATATGAATTATTTTGCCTCTCATTGATTTTTTTCGGAAGTACCATCCTGAATTCTCTGTCATTTAAGTCATATATTTCTACGTCTTAAGCTTATTTTCTGGAGATTATTGTGTTTCTTTCTGAGCTGCCTTGTCACCTTCATTGTCCATGGTGTTTAATGAACTATTTCTCCACCTGGGTATTCTGCTTTTTTTTTCTCTCCCCTTCCTAGGGAAAGATTCATTATATAAAGGTCTCTCTTTAGCCTGTAGCTAAGAAGGCATTTTTCTTTTGGTTTCCAGTAGGTGGCGTCTAAGCCTGTTGGATTCCTGCTTTATATAAAGTCTTAATAATGCCTTTTTTTTTTCTTATATTCAATCACACCCACTACCCTCAGCCTTCTTCCCTGTCAGTGTCAGCGACAGTTTTGGTAGCATTTTCTGACATTCCTCTGGGGCTCCACGGTGTTGGTTCTTGGAGTGTATGGTGGGAGGGTCCCTCTGGATTGGGAGCTGTGGGCTGCCACATAGTCTTGCTTTTTGCAACTGTGGCTGGTAATGATCATCCGTTGCTTCTCTGCCATCCCCCCTTCTCTGCTTTCTGACCTGTTCCCTGGGCATTGCTGCTGCGTGGGCCCGCAGCTCTCTCAGGCAGGTTGTTCAGCGAACCTGCCGCACCTTGTCCCTTCCCCCTCCTCCTGCAGGGAGCTGTGGCTGCAAGAGTCAGCTTCTATGTTTTTTCCAGTCTACTACTTGAACTCCCGGGGTTCTGACCTGTGGTGGTAGCTCTTATTTGCAGATCCCTCACTCATATGTGCTTGTGTGCTTGTTGGGTATTTTTGTTGAGTTATACATGTTCAGCTTATTGTTTCAAAGGGAGAGATCTGGGGACGTCTCTCACTCTGCCATGTTCCTGACATCAATTTCCCAATGCTTATTTTTTAATCAGTCTCACAAGTGAATAACAGTGTAAAAATTCTTTAAATAGTGGTGGAATCTAGAGCTCACTTTGATCAAATGTGGTCATCTCCCCTTCCTCTTCTAAGAATGGAAAGTTCCTTTTGTAAATAACTGTATAAATAAATTAAATGAAAACTCATTTCATTACTTCTATAGATTTTCAAAAAGCATTTGTTAAAATTCTATATATTCTTGTTAAGAGGAATAGATGGCTACTTGCTATAAATTGATAAAATCTATGTGTGTGTGTGTGTGTGTGTGTGTGTGTGTGTGTGTGTGTGTGTATTTGTGTATGTATTTCCAAAAGCCAGCATCATGAACACTGGAAACATTATCACTAACCAGAATAAAACAATGATAATCAGTGGGAAGAAGGATTTCAGAAAGCAAAATGACCCTCGAAGAATTTCTTTTTTGCCAAGCAATAATTGAAAGGCTATTCAAATGGAGGGGCTAAACAGTTCAAACAAAAGCATGATGAGTTCAAGGAAGTAATTTTTCAATATGATTGAGTTCATAAGGGAGGTAATTTTTAAAAAAAAACATTTCATGTTGACTTTTAAAATCAATATATAGTCTTGATGAGAGTAACTGTTATCTAATTGATTGAACTTAAGTATAATGTTGCTATAAACTTCAAGAATATATTCTTTGAAAATTTTATGATTGTTTGGTTTAGTATCCATGAGCTGCACATAGTCCATGGGTTAGAGAAGTCACTGGGTAAGGTGAAAGTAAAGCGTAGTTGCGAGTGCTTTTGAAAATCCTTTAAATTTACTATAAATAATAGAATAAAAGCATACCGTCTTCACTAAATTTATCAATTTTTTCTCAGCAGTGAAACAGATTTGCTATTTTTTAGTTGAGTACCAGGTGAAATATACTGAGTTAGATTTTTTAGAAGCTTTTTTATACTAAAAATTCATGTCTTTAAATTACTTGTAATCATACCCACTATTGAATAGTTATTGTTGTGTTTGCATAAATTAATCACATGTGACGCTATGACACTGTACCTATTGCACATAAAGGGTTTGGCAGATACTTGCCTGCTTGCCTCCCTCTCCCTCCTTTTCTCTTAAAGTAGCCCTTGATTTTTGTTTGAGAATCCTTTCCCACCCTAGTCTTGGTTCTTTAGGGGCCAATTAGGGACTCTGCTTTCCTGTTGCAAAGATGAAATCTATGACTCAGGTCCAGGCCAGTTAGCACAGTACACTGTTTTGGAGACAGTGATTGTTTCAGAAGTAGGTAAGAAATCTAGGCTGGCCCAATTAAACTGAATCTCTGGTGGCTACCATAAGAGAAGAGGGTGGGGGACTGTGGCCTCCCTGTGTTTATAAGGGCTACAGCTTGTGAGTGGTAAAAGTCTGGAAGAAGGCTGGTCAGAAATCAGATGGAAAGTCATAACACCACATATGGGTGGCTGAAGCTCATTGTCCTTGTGTGTTCTGTGTATTCCTAAGCAGCTTGGTTCAGCTGGGTGTAGTTTTCTGCATCTACTTAGTGTCTGATTGATAAGCTGAGGCCTTGCTTGTTTGGGTTTAAATAAAGTTTTATTGAAAAACATCCGTGCCAACTCATTTACTGTTGTCGAGGCTGCTTTCCTATCACAAAGGCATAGTCGAGTAGTTGTGACATAGACTGTAAAATATTTATTATCTGGCCCTTTACAGAATAAACTTGCTGACCTAGTACTTCCAGCAGATGAAATCACACATAATCAAATACAAAATTCATGCTGTGTTCAAATTGTTCCCTAATACATAATTACTTTGGTACAAATTTACATTTTTTAAAACAAATGTTACGGCAATACTGTACATAAAACCTAAGACTATAGCTAGTATCTGGAGGGCAGAGTAAAACAAACAAATGG
The DNA here is from genome assembly GCF_000151845.1 of Pteropus vampyrus. Taxonomy (NCBI): domain Eukaryota; kingdom Metazoa; phylum Chordata; class Mammalia; order Chiroptera; family Pteropodidae; genus Pteropus; species Pteropus vampyrus. Next base: position 520,491 of record NW_011889197.1, read on the forward strand.
AGAGACACATTCCTGAGGCCATCTGAAGCCATTTAAATCCTCTGAATCTCTCTGCGCTTAAAGTGAAAGCAACCCTATTTTCAGTTATGAGAGCCAATAAATTTTTTTATGTTTAATCCAGTTTGAGTTATGTTTTCAATCACTTATAGTAACAGAATTCAAATAGCACAGAGAGTTTTCATTTACTCCATATCCAGTTTCCCCTTTTGTTAACATCTCACATTAGTATGGTGCATTTGTCACATTTAATGAACAAATATTGATACTTAATTATTATCTAAGATCCATACTTTATTTGAATTTTTAGTTTCTACCTAATGTTCTTTTTCTGTTCTAGGATACCAGATTACCTTTAGTAATTGTTTCTCCTTGGACTCTTCTTAGTTGTGACAGTTTTCTTAGATTTTCCATCGTGTTGATGACCTTGATGATTTTAACTAGTTTTGGTAGGTTATTTTGTAGAATGTCCCTCAATTTGAGGTTGTCTGACTTTTTTTCTCATGGTTAGACGGGTTATGGACTTTTGGGAGGGGTAATACTACAATTCTATTTTAAAAATTGCTTCTTAAGGAACAGGCATGGACAAGATAAGGTAAATATGAGATATTATTCTTACCTTCAAGACTTTTATAATTTTTATTGTACAAAATCATTTAAAAACACTTATCCACCTCCCCTCTGCAAAACTATAGAGTATAATCTCATTCCCTACCTCTCCTGTCCTCATTTAATGCCTCGGTTTGTCATCGCTATGGTATGTTCATGTAAGATTTGTCATTTGGACTGTTTTTAAATGGCTTATGTAGCATTACAGAAATGTTGCACTATTAAACATGTTATCTGAAACATAAAATTTAATTCAAGATAAGGGAACCTGTCACCCTTTTGGAGTTTTAGTCTAATTTTATATTTTAATAATGCAAAATTCACTTAATACAGCTGAGATAAGGCATAATTTTTGACATGTCCTGCAATATGTTATTTAATAAGTTTCCTAAAAGGATACTGGGATGACCTCTAGAACTCTTATGTCAGTCACTTTTCTTCATTACTGTTATAGCACCTGCTGCCAATTGCAGGAATTTCAGTATATTATCACATGCTGTCATTTGCCTTTGGAAAGTAGTTCTGACAAATGGAAGATGAAAATTTAGCTACTATAAGTGGTAAACCACATCCTTTGTGTCAGATAAAATACCTCCTGGGGTATTTTTATGGTTTCGCCAAAGCAATGATTTTGTCTATTTTCAATGAAATGTGAGTTTCCTTGAGCATAGCAGCATGCTAGTGCCTTGAAGGATATTTCTTGATTACCCTATATCTCAATTTATATCATTTAAATTTCAAACGGCAAAACTACCAAGTGAGTCAAAACATTTGAAGCTTAGACAAATGAAAACTCAAGGGCCTTTAAGAATACTATATTTTATTTGAAATGCATTATTCTGAAATATAAACCTTTGGTGGGACTTAGAGAACAAAATTAAGACACCATATATTTTTGGGAACAACTAGGTAAAGTTCAGGTAAAAACTTAAATAAGCAGTGTTAATGGGGAATAAGTGCAAATTATGTTGAGATAAATTAAACAGTATGGTTTGTAATAGCATGATATTGGTATAACCTTCATGAGAAAAATTTGCCCCCATAGACCCAAGAATTCAAAAATAAAAAGGTGATCAGGATAAGGTGAATTCTCCCTGATTTGGGAGTCAAGTCCTACACAGAGAGAAAGTCCTTGAGGGTTCTTGACAGCATGCAGGAAAGGATTCAAGCACAAGCCAGAGTCGAGTTAAAAGGAAAGCTTTTTAAAGAAGGAATAACGCTCCACAGACAGAGCATGGTCTCCTTTCAAAGGCAGAGAATGAGAGAGACTGAAAGGGCCAGAGAGGGCTGGAGAGAGACAAGAGGGACAGACCGAGAATCAGAGAGTAAGTGAGTAAGAGGGAGATAGGGAGGGAGACAAGAGAGGAGGAGAGAGACCTAGACCTTGAGTGTTCAGGAAATTCAGTTTATATATCATTCTTAGTTTCTATGAATTACCGTTTAAAGACTTTGTTTACCTCCTTTCCTTTGATGGTATGGGTATGCAATGTTAGTTAATAGCATGGTAGCAATCCCAGCCTTTGTTCTCTAGGTTGCCTAGTCTGGCTGAAGGGACTGAATGATTGGTTTATTTTGTGGAGGGTACAACTTAAAGACTGTTTTCCCTTCATGGTAGGTAAATAGTTGGTTAGTAATCCCAGTAGGACTCTTCCTTTGTTCTGTAGATTTCTCATGGTCTGACAGCAGCACTGTTGCAGGCACTGAATGCAACTTGATTTAACAATTAATCTTACATTAAAAAGAAGATGGTAATTTTTCTTCTCTCAGGTTCCCAGAGCTCTGTGCCAAGAAATTGTAACTTCCCACATGTGTTACATACACCACGGTTTTGCTTCCATTTCCCATGGTGAAGGTCTTATTTGTACAGTATTTCAGGCAACTGGGTAGAGAGTATAGTTGATAGTAATATTACCATTTTCACTCATTCAAGCCTCATATTAACCACATACAGCTAATGAACAGCCCTTTCTGCATTTGGATTGATTGATTCTGAGCTACAGGATTAAAAAATGGCTACTTATAGAATTTTAATACTATTTATTTAGGAATGCTATTTCTTTTACTTGAATTATTGATCATTTCAGAAAGTAAAAGCATATCATTTTGGGGGGGCTTAATTTTTGTGCTTGTTTCTTTTGTATGTAAATATGTGATCATTATACAGCTGGGCTGTCATATAAATAAAATCAACCGAAGAACATCTAATGTTGATTCTAGGATCTGGTCTCAGGAAATCTAGTAGGTCTGTGTGGGGCGTGGGAGACCCTGTATTATTTTTAAACCTATTCAAGTGATTCTGATGCCCAGTTAAGTTTAGGGGCCAGTCATAGCATGTTTATGGTCTTCTTACATACATCTGAGGAACTAACTCTGGCTTTTGGTTTACATAGAAGGCACTAAGATGAGTAGGGCATAAATAGCTCTTCTGTTGTGTTAGCTGTCCAGTATTTTTGATGGTAGTAATTTTATTCTGTAGTAAGGATTGAAAGATCTGACCGTTCATAAAGGCGTATATAATAAATATTAATACTGGTTTTAAAACATTTTTCTACAGTGTTTTTGTTATAATGTAATATATGTATTTTCAAAAATCTGTGGTTTTACAAATAATGCACTAAAAAGGTATGGTAAAAATTAGGTTGCACAAATAACTAACAATCTATACAAATCTATAGTTTTGTATCCAGAGCACTAATAAAAGCAGTAACACTCCTAATTATAATAATAGCACAGTTAAAAAAGATGTGTCATTGTTAATAAGTAAAGAAGTATGCTGTAAATATAGAATTTTACTTTTAAAAGAAGATGATGGTTGCTTGATAGAAAGAGGTGTAATGAAGTGTTGAGACTGTTGAATTACAGAGACAAAGGCGAAGTACGGAAAAAAATAAGAAAGTACCATGCAAAAAGCTTTACCAAATTGAACGAGCAACAAAGGGCCATGAATGGGCATCATCTTTAATACAGTGATCCTCTGCATTATATTGTATTCTTCTTATGGTAGTGAACTTTGTGTTAAACTGGATGTACCTGCCTGAAAACATTAATGTATGGGAAAAATTATTCTGTATAATCTGAATTATATTGACACATTCTCCTATTTACCAACCTCATATGAATAAAGTCATGTTACGGAAATGTGCTGTAGCAGAAGAGATCATACTTAGTGACCATTTTGGGTGATAGTTTAGTGGTTAAGTGCATAATGTTTGGACTCAGACATCCAGCTCTCACCTTGGGCAGATGACTTAATGTCCTCATGCCTGTTTCTCTCGTATTTTTAAAAGTATTTGAAAGTGTTTTTGGAAGTATTATGTAGGAAAACAAAAAGGAGAATGCTTTGGATTGGGGAATAATTTGAAAATTTCTTGGTGGAGGAGGTTTTTTAGCTGTCCTTTCTTAGATAACCTGAGAGGTAAGTACCATTTATAAGTTGTGTGACCTTGGGCAAGACTCAGTGTTCTTGTATGTAATACAGGGACAGTGTTTCCTTGATGACATCACTAGGTTTTTGTGGGTATCAGAATTACAGTGAGATACTCTGTGAAAATTTACTATACAGTTGTCAGATAGAGAAAGGAAATGCGAATTTCTAGAGTTTATTTTACTAGCTAACTTCAGAATAGATGGTCTTCAAGAGTTTTTCTAACCTTGAGAGTTTTCAAATCTTTGAAATTCCTATAAGTGCTATTGGTTGTTTCAAGTTATTTATGTTCTCTGGCACAAGTATTTCTCTGGCCCTTCATTCTTTTCAGCGGTTAATAGCACTAGATAGTCAATTAGGTAAATGCTCCCAGTTTCAGAGATGATAGCCTAACAAAAATGTCAACAACACCATAGGAATTGCTCCCATATTGATGTACAACCAGGAGACATGCAGAGTTGAGCATTTTCACCTTGGTGTCATTTCCAAAATGTTTTGAGAAAGGTATTGGTACTCTTGCTGATATCCCCAGAGGTTCTGGTTAATGATTTATGTCTGTTTCTTTTTGCCTTATTTTGTCCTCATATTGTCCTTAGCTGACCAGAGACTTCAGTTCATCCAATTCTTCCTCCCTTCCTATCCCTCTTTAAAAATAACTTCTTTTGTGCTACCAATTTCAAGTAAATTAAGGTCTAATTAAAATAATGTTCACCTTAAGGTTCGAATGCTCAGTAAACTTGACAATCTCAAAGATAATTTGTTTTTTAAATTGTTGTTAATCAAAGTAAATCTAAATAGCTTAATAAAGCACAACACATCATTGTTACTAATGAGTGTGTGCATATCCCTGAACTTTTTTGGGTCAAGAAAAGGATTGATAATCTCTGTTTTGAAGCTAACCTTGAAGAAACAGCCTTAATTTTTTTCTTTGGAAAATGATGCTGTAAGTGACCAAACTTTCTTGTATGCTCACTTCTTGGAACATTTTGCATCTGTTTAATGTTAGACTCTGTATTTGTTGAAAGATTATAATGATTCAATTCTCAATGCTTTTCTTGAAAGTTTAGTTTCCTAAAATCTGTACATTAGGTATAAAATTCTTACCCTTTCCTTGGTTTAATTTTCTTTGTCACTTGTCATCTGCTTTCAAACATGTTGGCGTGCTTTGGAAATAGTAAACTGCTGTGCTGGTCTAAGGTGATATTTTTATTGTACTGACCTGTCTTTTGTATTTTAAATTTGAAAATGACAGAATGGATGGTAATTACTGACTGGTTAGTTGACACTAACAGAAAAAATAGTACATAAAGAATTTTTTTTTTCCCATTTGTTCATTTAAGAACTCCTTGCTAGTTGGTAGATTTAGTTGATATTTGTAGAATCTTTTACTATTTTCACTGTTTTTTAACTAGGACATTCTGATGCACTGGCTAAATAATAACAGTATTTTCTTGGGGGTATAGGCGAGATAGTGTAGTTTTCTTTGGCAAATCTATGACATTTGATATAAACATGTTGGATTTCCAAGCTCATGAAGCTCATAATATATCCCTCTGTGTTACATTATATAAAGAATCCATGTTTTCTCAGATACACAGCCTGTTACAGATGAGTCTTTGACCTTTTGATTCCTTCAATCATTTAGTCTCAAATGTTTAAGAGTTGGTGAACTAAGAATGGGATGTATACTAGAATGAGATGTTTAGTATTCTAGAATGGGATGTTTCTGCATTTCAACTGTTTTCACATAATCGATGATTTATTCTGAGATATCAGTGTATCTTCTTCCTGCCCAAGTAGAATTGATTAATAATGTTTCTGTTCTCTACTTTGAGGATGTTCCATAATTCATGAAGCTTTTATGTTGTCTTTCTAAAGTAGTAGGAACTAATGAGAGGCAAACATATTGGTTAGAGTCTTAGTATTAATCATAGATTGTTTAGATGTGTGCAGGTATTGTCATTGTCCTTAGAAGATTGTGTAGGAGGACATAGAAATGTCACAGATGGCAGTGGAAGATGCAAGAGAAGAGCCCATTTAGGTTAGAAGTCAAACAACACTTGAAACCTCTTAATACGTTGTACCATAGGTAGCTGCCCCACTTTTACCTGGTTAAGTCATTGTAAGAATATATTATCTGTGGCCTTTTGGTTACTTTTTTCTTTGTATTTTCTATCATTTTACTATTTTGCTATTCATTTGATTTATATTCATTTTAGAAGGCTGGTAGATAAGGCACAAAACATCAAATTAAAGCATTCAATATAGCTTTTAAGAATTAATGCCTATAAGGGAAATATTACAGCTAGAGGAACCTGTAGAACAATGACATTGGAAAATAATCAGCAAGATCCAGAATGTTAGAGATTATATAAGACCTATTGTTTTCCAACAAATATGTTACAGATAAAGAAGGAGAGGAAAACTTTATATCACAAGAGACTTAAGAGACCTCTTAGTTAAAATAGTATGTATGGGCTTTCTGCTTCAAACAGGCCAGCTGTTAAAAAAAAAAAAAGGTTCCTGGCAACTGGAAAACTTTGTACACTGCCTGGATATTTGCGATATTAAGGGATTATTGCTTCATATCTTTAAGACGATATTTTAGTAATTTAAAAAAGTTCTTATGACAATTTTGATTTCTAAAGGAATGGATCTAAAACCTAAGTTCATGAAACATCTTTTATTATATCTTCCATTTTTTTTTTAGCGTTTATTATAGTTATTGTATCACATACATTCTTTATATATACTGTTCCATTTGATCACTTTGATTGCAATATGATTAGCATGGTTATTCTGTTCAGATGAGGAAATTGAACTTCAGAAGTCCTAATTACTTAAGGTTATAAGTAAGGTTATACGGCACAGAAGGAATTTGAATTATTTGAGCTTCATTAAATTAAAAAATGCCCAACATTATTTCTAAAATGGAAACCATGGATATTCAAAAGTACTACTTTGTATATTTAACTTGAATACCACTTATAATAGTGAAACAGTAGTTTAATGAATTGCATATCAGTAAGCAATTCAGTTTCTAAACCTGTTTATCTCTACCACAAAGGAATAGTAGTATAATTTGAAGATTCTGAACTGAAACTTAAAAAAATAGCTTTATTATTTTACAAATACTGTTTGAGACATCATAAAATATACTTTGCATTTGTTATATCTTTTGAAAATGTCAAATGAAAAGCACCCAGATAATAACATTAATGTCTGGCTCCAGCAAAATCAAAAGAAATAGGCAGAAATTCAATTTCTTGATTAATGTATCATTCAAATCTAAATATGTCTGTGTATGTTTGAAAGAGCTACCTATATTAACTTCTTTTTACTTCTCTATTATATTTTACTCTTCAAAAGTTTCACATTATTATAATTTTTGCAATTGATAAATTTTATCAGAACAGATTTTTATAACAAAAGATAATGGGAAAAATGTCTGTTTCCTGAAATAAATTTAAATGAGCAGGTAGGAACTTAATTCTCCTTTCTAGGAAAATGAAACATAAGAATTACTGATACTAGGAGTAGAAATATACTTCTTTTAGATCAGAATAATATATCTCAGATTAATGTTTAGAGGAATGGGTATACCTTTTATTATTTAAGGAAAGAATGAGTGTGATTTGAGAAAAAGGCTTCTAATTTTATAAGTAGTTGAATGTTCTCTAAAACTTAACTAGTTATTGTTGACTCCCACTTTTACCATGCCACCCGCCATGGGTGATGGCGTGGGAGCACACAGTATAAGATAAGCAGCAGGCTGCTAAAATTATTTCCATCTCAGATCAACACATAGTAGAGTGAGCTATCCAGGTAAGGATACCAGTAGGTAAAAGGATAGATTGAAAACATTCAATTTATTGACATTATTTTCAAGTAGTTTAGTTGGAGAAACTCTAATAAGTTTATGTACTACCCTGAACTTTTTAAGTATGCAGGCTTAGCACAGCCTAATCTATCCATCTATCAATCATAGCCCTAATTTTACCCCATAGTTATTTCATCCTGGACCCTCCCAGACTTCTTCCCTGATTTTTCACTGAGATGGAGTCTAGGTAGATCATTTGTTTCCTTCCTGATTATTATTCATTAAACTTATATTTAGCAATTTCTTTGCAGTATTATTAACATAAGGAGGGGGTCGAGGTTAAGTGGTAAGCAGAAATACTGTATATACAGTTCAGTTTCTGCCAAGACTGCAATTTTTCTAGGGCCCTACATTTATAAAAGTAATGTATCTTTCTTGCTCTTTAGCTCACTGACTATGGCATATTTAATCCAAATTCTAGCTCAGCAACTATTTCCTTTAATTCAACATTATATTAAAAGATACTCAACCTTTATTATCTTTACAAGACCTTTTACCAAATCAACTGTGGCATAATTAAGTTTTAATTTTCAATGCTATACTTTTACATTCATTAACTGTGGTCCATTTCCTTCCTTTAGTCCTATAGATTTACTCAGATAGAAATAGTTTTACTATCAAGTGGCCATTTAAAAAGATGTCTGACTGTCAAATTTTATTACTTTTTGCCAGTGTTGTAATTTAACCACTATAAGTAGATGCTGTATTTTAATGGCCTTTAACCTATTGCTAGAAGAAGTAAAACTTTTTTCAGACTTTACCTTTATACGTTAACAATTATATAGTTTTGATTTATTTTATCTGTAGATTGAAAGCAAAAATAAGTACTCCCTCAGATTAGTGAGAATTTCCTGAGATCTCTAGATCCTAATGTGTCTGGTAAAGCAAGTGTTTCTGTTTTGTTATTTATTGAATCAGCCAATGGAATACTGAAGTTAACACAACTTGGTCGTTGTATGTATCCATGGCTATGTAGATGTGTGAGTTGTTCTATGTAGCCTCCGACTAATTTCCTTTAGTAGAATATGTTAATGTTGATAGTAAGTTCTTTTTTTTTCCCCCTCTGTGTGAAAGCATATTGAGCCTCTTGAGTGTTGGAACAAAGTATTACTGGGGTGGAATTTGTGAACTTTTGAAAAAGAAAGTGATGTGGGTATGAATTTGACAATAAGTAGGTGTAGTTTCTGCACTTTTAGTCATAGTATGGGCATTAAATTTCTTTATTAATGGGGTACAAATACCATGGATTTTGGTCCTTCATAGGTTGAGATGGGAAATATGTAGAGAAGAGGATTAAATTCATATTAACTCCTGATGATCAGGTTATAAGCCAGTCCGGAATAAAAGGAGTTAAAACAATTCTATGGTCTTCAGGAATAGAGTTCCTCTTTCAGCTTCATAGCCTCAGTGATTGACTCTGCTTCGTTCTTTTCTTGTCTTCTTCTATGCAATACCTTTTGCTTCTGCTAGATTTTCATTAGTTACTGAAGAAGGGCATGGAAAACAGAACACATGTTGATTTTGAAGTTAAAAACATTTAAAATTTTAGACAATATAGTCCAAACTGAGAACAAGTCTTGGAAGGTCTGCCTTGGTGCATATATGTCAGGTTGGTGGAAGAGATTAGACAGACTGCCTTCAGTGTTCTGTGTAAGAATAGTGTTTACAGTTCACTTTTTCGTGTTTGAAAGGGCTTGAGGAAGTGAGGTAAATCAAATACCATAATAACAGCAAAAGAAATGATTAAAAGGAAAGGTAAATAGATGAATGGAAACACATTAAGAATTGGAATTGTTTAGAAGAAAAAGAAGACCTACGTAATTGGATTTAAAAATCTGATTCTTTATTGAGGGAGGGAGATAAAAGAGTATGTTTAAAATTAGTTTTTTTTTTTTTTGTAACGGTTATATGTGCATGATATAGTGAAAAACTATCTCCTTCTCATTCTTCTTCTCTAGCTATATCGTTTTCTTTGAAGACAAGAACTGTCACTGGTACTGTCCTTCTGTAGATATTCTGCACAGATGTAGTCATACGTGTTGTTTTCTTTCTCTTGGAAATGTGAATTGCAGCATTTTATATATACTATTTTACACCTTTATCTCTTTCTTCTTTGCTTAGTAGTGTGCCTTAGGGTTTGTTCCATATCATGACCAATAGGGGCTGCCTTGTGTTTCTCATTTACCCAACTGTATAACATTCCATTCTATAAATATTCCATAATTTAATTATCTAGTTTTCTTTTAATGAGCAAGTTAGGTTGTTCTTGCTATTCTATTTCGCATATAAAGTTTACTACAATGAATATATCCGTTTCTTATTTCCACATATGAAAATAAGATAATTTTCTAGAAGGGGAATTGCTGGGCCAAAAATATGTGCATTTTGAATTTTGCTAGAGTTTGCCAAATTACTTTGCGCAGAGGTTATACCAATTTATATTCCCACTAACAGTGTATTTTTGTTTTCCCAAATCTTATTCTAAACAGTTTGTTCAAACCTTTTAAAATCTTTGCCTGATAGAATAAAAAAAGCATCTTATTATGTATATATTTTTTTGCTTATGAGTGAAGCTAATTACTTTTTATTATATTTTAAGGTTCTTTCATATTTTTCTATTATTATTCTGTTTATTTCTTTGTCTGTTAATCTTTTGGATTGTCGGGTCTTAAATATTTGTAGAAACTCATTATATGTTAAGGAAATAACCCTGTGTTAAATGTTCCAAATATTTTTTCTCAATTACTTACTTTTGACTTTGCTCTTGAATTTTTTTGTTGTTGTTAGAGAAGATTTTAACATTGGTTTGTAGCAAATGTATCATCTTTTATGGTTTGAGGGCTTCTTAAAATTATACTTAGGACTTTCCTACTGTGAGATGATAAAAGCTTTCTGTGATTTTCTTTTATGATTTTATTTTTACATTTAAATCTTTGATCTATTTATTTTATTGGCTGGAGTGAGGAAGGGATTAAATTTTATTCTATCTTTTTAGACGATAGAGGATTTATGGCATAGAGAGATCTCAACAATTCTTTAATTTTTTAAATGATTTTTTTAGGCCAAAATTTCCTATTGATTTGTCTTGAGTGAAAATTATTAGACTGGCAAAATATCTCTGTGTAAATTGTTCAGGATTTTTTTCAAAATTGCTGCTATCAAGAAAACTGTTTCTAAATCTATTCCCAAGCTTGACAACAAATTTTGTTCCTAACAGTAATACATTTAATGACCATAGTCAGTAGATTAAAACTATACATAGTTTTGAAGCAGCAAGATTAAAACAGTAACACATTATGTAAATTATAATTTATAGAAAAGATAAAAGTATAAATACAGTTGGCTAGAAGGTTTATTTTTATTATTTCCAAGTATGAAAATTCAAAGGTATTCTGGTGGATGCCTTTTAAACGATTTTATCTGGTCAGATTTAATAGAAAATCAGGGCTGAGCAGTTTGCTGCTACTCAGTAAAAAACAGATACCCATGAATATCTGACATGTCAACAGTTGGTACCAACATGGCTGTTTTCTAAGTAACAGTTTTGTTGTTGCCAATGTTATATGGATACTGTACTTTTCACTCAATACCCAGAAAGTCATTTTATTGCTGCCATTGGAGTCTGTAGTTTAAATTATGTGTAAAAATGTTGCATGTTTTTTATTTGAAGAAATTGTCAGTGTCTTTTAACTTAAGATACTTACTTTTTTCTTTAAGTCCATGGACAAGCCCGGCAGTGAATGTCCTACTTTGGATACCTGAGCAAAGGTGTATAGAGGAGTTCTTACTGAGGGGAAAGAAAGATGGGTGTAATATTAGAAAGCATGAAGTTGGGCAGGTCCCTAGACTTATATTCTCTGTAGATTGTCATCTTCCTTAACTGTAAGATCTATAACTGTGTGCCTCTCATTGTCGTTGGCCCGGGAGAACTTTACATATAGTGTTATCCTTTCTAGTTTTCTGTTTACTTAAGTTTGAGATAGCAAAAAAGCTATAAACAAGAAAAGCCTGCATTTTGAAAACATCTATTTTCAACTTGAAACTTTGAGAAGAGAAAAATAGTGATTAAATAAATAATAAATAATTAGTGAAAAATCACCTTTATTTGGGTTCTGCGTTTGGTTATGTAGGTCACAAAGCCTGAGTCAGTGGGAGGGGTCTAGATGTTACAGGTGTAGCAGTCAGATGAAGTGAGTGTGCTGTGTATGATTTCCTGTCCTTACCTCAACTGTAATTAAGCTAGCGCGTAATAGACTGTGGCCCAGCATGATCACATATCACTTGTGTATCGGCCACACACCTGAGTGTACATAAATAGAGCTGAACCACCTGGACATTGGTGTTCTTTATTCCATGCCTTGGGGTTTAAATTTTTGAACACAAGATGGAGACCGAAAGTGAGAACAGCACTTTAGGAGATGACAGTGTCTTTTGGTCGGATTCTGAAATTATCACCCAGGTGACTGACAGTGAAGAGGAAGAAAGGGAAGAAAATTTCAGGTAATTATTGAATTCCTAGTTCTCTCTCACCTTTGTCCCTTCATTCACCCCCACCGTTCCCCTTCCCATCTTCTGTGTTTTAATCTCTTTTCCAGTAAAACTTCTTTCTCTGGGAGAAGGTTTGGTGCTGAAGAGGACATGTTTCTAGTTGTGTATAGCACTCTTCATTCCACAACTTGCCCTGAGCTTGTAAATGCATTCTAAATGACTCGTTAGAACACCAGGAAGAGAAGGTGTTAGACAGGTTTCGTAGTAGCATTTCAGGAATTTCAAGTGGAGACTCATAGTGAACTAACTACTGCCCCTTCTTGTACCTGATTTGTACCTGATAGATTTGATCTGAGTTTGAATATAATAGATTTTTCTTCCTCTTTTCCTTAGAGCGTGCTTGTGCGCATGTGTATGTGTGTGTCTGTGTCTGCTTTGGTGCCTTATTCATGTGTATGAAACAGTTTGATTACCTGCAAATTCATTATTTCATGGCTTTGATCCTTACTCTTGTTTCTGACTTTGTGTCTCACTCCCCTTCCCCTTTTGCCAATCTTCCTTGGTTTTGAATCTCTTGCTGTAACTTCATAATTGAAGTTTTTAGAGAATGCCTCCTGATTAAGCAGCTCTCAAAGTTCAGTGGTATTGTTGAAGAAAGAGGTCTTACCCAGCTTGTGAAAACAGAACCTTTTGTTTATTAATTCTGTTGTACTGTTATAAAATTTAGGAGGCTTTATTTTGGCTTTTCTTTATCAAAGTAGGTTAGCAATTTTTTTGGAGGCATTAACTCTCTTGAAGAAGTTTGTATTACATATTATCACTGCCACCCACATGGGCAATTAAACATCTTTTATAATTTTACCTGTGAGTACTTGGGTAGGTGAACATACTATTATTTTCATCAGATCTTGTCTTTATGTTTAATGTTCAAAAAGAGTGTCTGCCTTTCTCAAGTTAAAGGATTTCTCTATCCACAGATTTTATTTTTAAAGTCCAAGTTAAATGACAAAACAGATTGAATGTTAGAAACTCTTGATAACCCACACTAAACTTGCTAATCAGTGGTTAAAGTGAATAAGAAGTATGTTTTAAATTTCAAAGGAACTATTTATTAGCACATGAAATTTTTGTGTCAACTTTCTTATTCTCCTCATAATTATTTTTTGTATAATTTATAAAGATTTCTCCCTCCCACTCCCGATTACGCTGGCACCCATCTGGCACTTTACTCTCCCCATAATTTTATTAACCTTTCTTTTTTGAATAAGCCACTTCTTTCCCACAATGTGCTGATGTTACATTCCTTAGTTTTTAATATAGTCAGTATCATCAACAAGTAGCAGGAATAACATATTTATTTTGTTAGTATGAAAACAGTTTGACCAGTATTAAAATCGTGGAAGTTATTTGGGGATATTTGTCTAAGGAATTTGTTGTTGTAATAGATTTGATACTCTTATCCTCGGTTAACTTGTTAGGAAATAAGAACTTGCCTGGAATTTTCTTTTGACAGTTAAATTTATAAGCAAATCTGTGTAAGATTGAGCTTTTCTTTTCTTCAGGACTACGTGACAGCATTTTCATCCTGAGAAACTGAGATGGTATACACATTATTTTAGGAAACCATGATACCATAGAGCATTTGTCCTGTTTACAGTGATATTTCATGTCTGAATATCATAATGGCTCTTCCAAACCACTTATGTCTTTAAAATTTGGTTGTATTTTATTTATAAGAGCAACAAAGAGATCAGGAGATCAGCACACACATTTCATGTAGTGTTTCTCACCTATTCTGCAGTGAGACATGAGGAAATGTGGCAGCAGGGTGCTTTCACAACATTCTGGGCACTGTTCCAGCTGAAATGCCTAGCAGAAAAAAATATGTGTGTGGGTGTCAGAGGTGAAGGGTTGGATAGGAGGAGTTTTAGCCTGCAGATGCTCAAATCTCTCAGTCCAATCTTCACTTGTATCTCTATTGTAATTGATTTTATTTATTTATTTTATGTTTTCCATTTTATTAGTACCTTTTATTTTATTCCTATACGTTTTTCTCTCTTACATTAGATTATTGTAATATGTCAAATGACAGAGATTTTTGAGGGTAAATTTAACATTCTTTTTCTGTCACTCTCAAATCCTACCCTTTATTTTAACTAATACCAACAGTTTGTGTATTCTTCTATACACTTTTGTATGTGTGTGTATACTTATCTTTGTTTTTTATATAGTTGCACTTTTTTAATAGAAATTCGTTTTATTCACTTGACAAAATATATCCTGGAACATCCCTCCAAGTTAATGCTGCTCTAGCTTTTTGTTTGTGATAGCTATAGAATGCTACATTATTTGTACAATATTAATTCAACCTTTCTTTTGATGAACATATATATGTTTCAAGAGTTAGTATGTTTATGCTCTTTTTCTATTTTTAAGGTGTCGGTTACTACAAATAATGGTTTCATAAATATTTTGCATATAGAACCTTGTGCATTGAAACTTTTATGCCTGCATGATAGATTTCTAAAACTAAGATTACTTCTCCAAAGAAAGTGGAGGTTTTTTTTTTTTTTTTAAATTTAGTAGCTGTTGCAATTCACATTTGTAGCAATTCACATTTCCACCAAAAATATATGAGTACCTGTTTATCTATTATCATTTCCAGCAAGACAATGGATTTTAAGTGAGACAAGAAACTTCTGACTTCAGTTAAACTAGATGATTCGATGAACATATTTAAATTTTCTTGGATTGTCTATTGGTTTATAGCATCTCAGAACTAATGTAGTTCATGCACTTGATTGGTTGATCGGTCACTTTACTCATTCTCTACCTGTGTGTTAGAAGATGTTGCAGCAGTCCAAATAGGTAATAGGTGCTCAGAATATGATATTTTATGTCTTCTTATTCTTGTTTTTCTTTTACATCTAGAATGATTTACTTCAGTTGCTAAATTCTTCTGGAAGCCCTTAAAGCTATCTCACAGTTTCTTGTTTTTAATACCATGATTGTTACTTTGTCTTCTGTAGAAATTCTTGATTTGGGGATTCCCAGTCAGATTTTCTGAGCCTGGAAGGATAGAAAGGTAGCATTAACAATTAACCATTGACATATATACCAATATCATACCCAGACCTATTTTATGCTCTGTGACTTCTCATAGATATCTCACTCTTAATGATATATCATGTACAGGACCAAAGAAAAGTGTGTATTTTGCAGAAAAAGATTGTATTACTTTGTAACCTTTTGTGTGTGATCCAGAGTAGAGTTTTGCCCCTCCATTCTTCAACTATTAAATATAACTTTCACCGAACATACCCTTATTAGTGTCACACAAATAATATAATTGTAATCAGCATAGTCTGATGTGAACATCATTTAATGTTACAAAATTTTATGCTGTAGTGGAGTATAGCCATTAGCCTAACAATCTTTATAATCTGTGAGACAAATCTTTTTTAATCATGAAGTATCCTAGTATAAGGCTTTCTTGGTATTTCAGTCATTACACTCTTTGTAGTAGAACCCAAGCTGAGCCTTCCTTATATTGATCTGTATGAGGTTTTTGATGTTCAAGAAGGGACTTAGAGCACAGAAACTTTATAAAACTATATGAAAGTTCCTAGTTGTCAGGTTGTTTACACAAAGTTAAAAGTTTAAAAACCTATTTTTCCTTAGCCTTTGCATTCAACTTAAACATTGAACTCACTTAAACAGTCAAATATATCTTCAAACTTAGTAAATGAGAATCTCCGAAACATTTAAAGTTCCATTTATAATATGGTCAAATTCTTTTTTTTTTTTTTAAGATATCATGTGACTAGCCAATCAAGGTTACAGTTAGAATAACCAAAACCTTTCTAGATATTTAGCTTTAGAAGTTCTGTTATATACTTTTATTTTTTCATTAATGATTAGCTTCCCTTTCCATGCTCTCATATCACATATGAATTTTCCCCATTATTATTTGAAAGTCAAATAATTTTTTCCACCCAGGTGTGCTGTTTTTTCCCTACCATGACTCTTTGTTTTCTTCTCTACATCTCTTTCTCTTAAGAGCCTTAGAATACTTTTACTTCCTCTTTCTGAGTCTCCTTCTCCCTGGATGAGACTTTTGGTACTCTTATTTATTACCATTCTCCCCGTCCTCCAATCCTAGTTTTTTTTTTTTTTTTTTTGTTGAGATGATGCAATATTTTTTTGTCATTCATTCAGATTTAATTATATAGGCAGACCTCAGAGATATCGTGGGTTTGGTTCCAGACCACTGCAATAAAGTGAATATCTAAGGCGAGTCACATGACTTTTTTGGTTTCCTAGTGCATATAAAAGTTATGTTTATGCTACACTGTAGTCTGTTGCATGAGCAGTAGCATTATGTCTAAAAACAACAACAACAACAACAACAACAACAAAACAGTGTACATACCTTAATTAAAAACACTTTATTGTTTAAAAAAATGCTAACTAACATCTGAGACTTTGGCTGGTGTTAATTTCTTTTACTGGTAGAGGCGTCTCGCCTCAATGTGTATGGCTGCTGATGGATCAGTGCGGTGGTTGCTGGAGGTTGGGGTTGCTGTGGCAATTTCCTAAAATAGGACAACAGTGAAGTTTGTTGCATTGATTGACTCTTCCTTTCACCAGTGATTTCTCTGTAAAATGTGATGCTGTTTGACAACATTTTACTCACAGTAGAACTTTTTTCAAAATTAGAGTCAGTCTTCTCAAACTCTTCTGCTTCTTTATCAACTAAGTTTATGTAATATTCTAAACCCTTTGTTCTTATTTTAACAGTCTTCATCACATCTTCACCAGCAGTAGTTTCTGTCTCAAGAAACTTTTTTTTGCTCATCCATAAGAAGCAAGACTTCATCCATTCAGATTTTATCATGAGATTGCAATAATTCATCCACATCTCCAGGCTCCACTCTAATTCTAGTTTTCTTACTCTTTCTGCCACATCTGTAGTTATTTCCTCCATTGAAGTCTTGAACCTCTCAGAGTTATCCATAAGGCTTGATATTTTGACCTCTTTCCATGAATCATGAATGTTCTTAATGGCATCTAGAATGGTGAATCCTTTCTAGAAGGTTTTCAATTTATTTTGTCCTGCTTCATCAGAGGAATTATTATCTATGGCAGCTATAGCCCTACAAAATGTGTTTCTTAAATAATAAGACTTGAAAGGCAAAAATTGCTTCTTAATCCATTGGGTTGCAGAATGGATGTCGTGTTAGTAGGCATGAAAACAACATTAATCTCATTGTATATCTCTATGAGTGCTCTTTGATGACTGGGTACATTGCCAAATAGCAGTAATATTTTGAAAGGCATCTTATTTTCTGAGCAGTAGGTCTCAATAGTGGGCTTAAAATATTGAGTAAACCATGTTGTAAACAGATGTGCTGTCATCTGGTCTTTGTTGTTCTATTTATAGAGCACAGGCAGAGTAGATTTATTTGAGGGCCTTGGTATTTTTGGAATGGTAAATGAACATGGTCTTCATCTTAAAGTCACAGGTGCATTAGCCCCTAACAAGAGAGTCAGCCTGACCTTTAAAACGTTAAAGCCAGCCATTGGCATCTCGTCTCTAGCTATGAAAGTCCTACATGGCATCTTATTCCTTTAAGATGTTTCATGTACATTGAAAATCTGCTGTTTATTGTAGCTGCTTTCATTATCTTAGCTAGATCTTCTGGATAACTTGCTGCAGCTTCTATATTAGCACTTGCTGCTTCACCTTGCACTTTTATGTTATAGACACATCTTCTTTCCTTAAGCCTCATGAACCAGCCTCTGCTAGCATCAAACTTTTCTTTTGTAGCTTCCTCACCAGGGAAGTTCGTCTGATAACTGAGAGGGCTACTAAGTGACTAATGGGCAGTGAGCACTTATGGCATGGAGACGCTGGAACCAAAGGATGATTCACATCCCTGGTGGAATGGAATGGGATGACACAAAATATCATCATGCTGCTCAGAATGAAGTGCAGTTTAAAACTTATGAGTTATTTATTTATCATATTTTCCATTTAATATTTTTGGACTGCTGTTGACCATGGGTAACTGAAATAGTGGAAAGTCTACTGTCATAATCAACTTAGGTTATTGTCTTTCTTCAATTTTGCAGCTTTATTCATTCAGTGAACATGTTCTATGTATTCTGACTAAACAGAATTTATGCTTTTAACTGCTAAGCTGAATATCTGCCCTGCTTTGCTTCCTTCCCCCTAAGTGTTTCCTTTAGTAGTCCTGTGATACATGTAGCTTCTGCCTTGCTTCTCTTGGGTACAGATACCCACATTAGGAGATCTAGTCCTTCTAATTGTTACATTACTTTACAAGTAATTTCACAGTTTTTATTAATTGCTTGGGGGCAGATATCTTTTTTGTTGTGGAAAGAACCTCCTTGAACCTTGTTTATTTCTTTTTTGGTTTACAAACTGTATAATTTCACTTATTTTTTGTCTTCCAGAAGTCTGTCAAGATTTCTGCCTTGCTGATCCCATCCATACTATTCTCTTAAGGGTTTGCTTTTATTTAGCTTACTGACTTTTCAAAGACTTGGAGGAGAAGGAGAGATGTGTTCCTCAACATATGTGCAGTCTTGAATTGGAAGTCCATTGGTAGTTTCATTGCGGCTTTTGAGAGGGATCTTGAGGGAGAATCCTGGTGTCTGTTGCCCAGTCCAGTGGATCTCTTCAGTTGCTTCAGTGTCTTTTCAAGCTGGAAAGTGGAGTCTTCCAAGAGAAAGTGGCCTACCAAACCCATAGTGACTGAGATGTGTTAATGCATTTCAGGTTTTCCTAACTGCAACACAGGGCTAATAATATTGTCACAGTAACCGGTTAGAAGATAAAATGGAAGAAAAGGTGCTGCTTTTTTTTTTTTTAAAGAGCAACAAAGAAGAGTATAGAAATAAACCTAGTAAGGAACTCTAAGAGCTATCTGAAAAAAATGTAAAACATTACTGAAGGACATAAAAACTTTGGAACATATGAAAAGATATTCCTTGTTCATAACTGGGAATATTCAACACCATGAAGATGTTAATTTATTATAAATTTAATTAGATATTAAAAATGCTTTTTTTAAAAAAAATCTAGATAAATTGATCTCGATTTAATAAATTAGCCAAGAGAATTTTTGGGGAAAAGAAAGTAAAGAAGGTGGATAGAGGACTAGTGCAACCAGATATTACACTTAGAATAAGTCTCAGTGGTTAAAACTTTGTGGTATTGTCATTAATGGAAGGTAGAATGGAAAGCCTAGATATATACTGAAATACATAGAAAGATTTATGTATGGTAAAGACGGCTTCTCAGAAACCAATAGGGGTAATACGTACTATTCAGTAAATACTTTGGGAGAAACTGGTTATATATCTGTAGAAAATAAAACTGGAGTCCTACTTCATACCAAAGATAAATTCCAAATGATCAAAGATATAAGTGTATTAAATTAAACCATAAAAAATTTAAAAGAAAACATAGGGAAATGAAAAATATTTTGGATCAGGAAGGCATTTTGAACTATAACTTAAAATGCAGACCCATAAAAGAAAAGATTGTGAAATTCAACTACATAAAATATAAAACCATCTGCATTATAAAAAACAAAATAAGCCAAGACGAATGATAACCTGGAAAAAAAATTGGAACTCGTACTACAGATAAAGGACTAATCTGTTTAAAGTATGTATAAAGAACTAAAAATAAATAAGACAGACCGATAACCCAGCAGAAAAATGGGCTAATATATAAAAACAATTTTTTTTTTACTGTTGACAATTTGTCTTTCAGATATATTTGTACATATGTAGAAGGGACATATTTATAAATTTATTGTAGCATTGTTTATAATAGTAAAAGATTAGAAATAATTCAAATATTTATCAGTAGGGAACTGGTTAAATACGGAATATCTACACAGTGAAATAGTATACAGTCATAAAAGCAACAAAGAAGATCTTTATATACTGACACGGAAAGTTCTCCAGGATATATTAGAAAACCATACAACAGTGTGTAGACATATACTTTTTATGTGAAAGGTAGGGTGGTAATGGAGGAATAAATGATTTTCCCATTTTTTACATAAAGAGTAGCATAATTACACATTGCTTTTATACTTTGCTCTGTGTGGATATATTCTTTAATATATGTAAAACGTATATATGAATACATGTATATATACGGGCAAACCTCATTTTATTACACTTTACTGATACTGTTTTTTAAAAATCGAAGGTAAGACCTTACATCAGCAAAAAGATTACGACTTGCTGAAGGCTCAGGTGATGGTTAGAAATTTTTAGCTATAAAATATTTTTTAATTAAGGTATGTACGTTTTTTTAGACATGCTATTGCACAGTTAGTAGACTATAGTATAGTGTAAAAATAACTTTTATATGCAGTGGGAAGCCAAAAATTTTTGTGTGACTTGCTTTATTGTACACTTGCTTTATTGTGGGGGTCTGGAACTGAACCCACAATGTCTCTGAGGTATGCCTGTATTCATAAAGGAAGTCTGGAAGAATATATAAGGCGGGGAATTTAATGAGTAGGAATTGGGCAGATAGGGGACTGGGAAGGGAGGAAGATTTTTCAAGACACATCTTTTTATACCTTTTGATTTTGAATGATAAAATAATAATACTTATTTATAGTATATCAGGCATTTCAGTTGGAGGTGGTCAGAACTCAATTCCATTGGATTCAGCAAATCTCTTCCATTTTCACATCCAAAGCAATTGACTCCATTAGTGTTAGACGTTCATTTCTTTGTTTTCTGGAAATTCTGAGACTATTGGACTAATGTAAGCACTTACTAGTCCATATAAACCAACCAGAACAGAGCCCTTGTATTTAAGGGGCTTTCTAACCTAATTTGTTAATATTCTCTGAAGGTAGGAAAATGTATTACTCTCTATGATGACAGGTAATGATTTTTATTAGTTACAAACTCACATAGACACCTTGTATCTTCAGTTTAACAACTTCAGTCATGGCTAAAATAGACAGAGAACAGCAGACTTATCACTTTAGATATATCTCAAAGAGCTGTTCTTCTCTCCAGTGGAATTGAGACATATTCTGACTAACTGAATAGCTTTCACAAACATAAACTAACAGAGGCTAGATGCCTGTCTCTGTTTGTCAAATATTACCACAATGTCAGACCATAAAGACTTTCCAGCCATTCCCCATACCAATGGAGAATAACTTATTGACCACAAGTGTTGCAGAACCATAACCAAACTTGGCCAAGAACCAGAAATAAACAGAAACAAAAATTAAGGAAATTAAAGAAGGGGGAAGGTTTATTGTTGCTTAGAATTTATTCCAGGGATCAAGAAAATATATGCCTGGGACAAAGCAGCCCATAGGTACATGTCTTGGGCATTGTGTCACTTGGACTTCTCTGTGGAACTTTAACACTGTCAAGTATAATTTTTCCTAAGCTATGAACAGGAATTTCATACAAATATAAAGTATGTGTCAAAGATTTAAATAAGTTTTGAATGACGGAAGCAGAAGAATGGTAAGGCTGGTTCTCATGATTTGGGAAAAGTTTTTTTTCCCCCCCATTAAAAATATCCAGGTTCGAATCTGTAGATGTTTTACAGAAAATTCTTGTAAATATAACATTAAATTCTTCAGGTTTTCTGGTTGAGATGAAACTATAATTAACCACTTTAAGGGTAAAATTTGTCCATAATTTAAAAAGAACAACAGAGTCAAATAAATAGACATTGTTTATGGAGTTGATTTATTGTTATATGACACAGTATATATAAACATAATTTTTATACTATTTAAAATAATGTGTAGTATTTGCCAATAAACTTTCACTTTTATTCAAGTATAACTTGTATATCATAAAGTCCACAGATCATAAATGTATAGCTTGAATTTATATAAATGTGTATACCCATGTAATCACAACCCAATCAAGATATGAATTATTTCAGCCCCTCTACAAGACCCTTGCCCCTCCCCCTCCTAGTTAGTAGCTCTCTCAAAGGTAACCATTATTCTGACTTCTGTCACAATAGGTTAGTTTTGTCTACCTTTGAACTTCATGTGAATAAAATTATACAATGTGTAGTCTTTTTTCAGTTTTATTGAGATATAATTGACATATAACATTGTGTAAGTTTAAGGTGAACAACCTGTTGATATGATACATGTATACATTGGGAACATTATGTACTCATGTCTGGCTTCTGTTTCTCAGCATTTATGAAATTCACCAACTTGTTGTGTACAACTGGCAACAATAATTGTTTTTCACTTCTGTGTAGTAGCCTATTGTATAGAAAATTGTTCAAATTATTTATCTTTTGTATTTTTATGGGCTTCGTTGACTTAATAATTGCATACTACTAGTGTATGTAAATAAATACATTTGATTTTTGCATTTGACCTTATATCCTGCGATCTAGCTAATCTTATTAATTCTAATTGTTTTTTGAGTCTTTTAGAGTATGTACATGTCATTTTCAAATGACGAGAAGTTTCTTTTTTCCTTTCTATTTTTATAACTTTTAATTTATTTTTACCTTAAAAAAACTGACTTAAGACCTCAAGTGCAATGTTAAATACAAGACATTCTTGTCTTGTTCATGACCTTGTTAACCTTGCTTGTCAGCGGGAAAGTATTAGTATTTCACCCTTAAGTATGGTACTAGCTCTCTGTTTGTGTTTTAATAACCTTCATGTATGTGTGTATATGTATGTATATGTATGTATGCATTAAATTTTACTTCCTGAAATGATATATGTTTTTATTCCTTTATTTAATGATGTGGCCACTTATAGGGATTGATTTTAGAATGCTAAAATTATTTTAGTTTTGGACTAAAACTTACTTGGTCACTGTGTATCCTTTTTGTTTATCAGTGGGTTTGATTTGCTTAGGAGTTCTGCAGTTCTGTTCATGGTATTGACCTATAATTTTCTAGTAATATCTTTATCAGATTTTGTAATGAAGGCTGTCCTGGCCTCATGGAACAGGTTGGGAGGTCTTTCTTTTATTTTAGAAGATGAATATATGTAATATTGTTATTACTTATTCTTTGAATGTTTGAAATAATTCATCAGTGAATCCATTTGGGCGTGGAGTTTTCTTACAAATTCAATTTCTTTAATAGCTATAAGACTATTCATTTTGTTGTTGTTTATTTGGGTTTTGGTAAGTTATGTTCTTCAGAGAATTTGTTCATTTCAACTAAATTCACAAATATATTGGAAAAAAAGTTGTTCTTAATGTCCTCAGAATCTTTTCAATGTCTGTAGGCTTTCTAGTTATATTTCCCTTTTCATTCTTTATGTTGTGTATTCTCTGTCTTTTCTAGATGAATCTTATGGGTTGTGCTTTTTTGGCTTATTATTTTCCCTATTATGTAACTGCTTCCTATTTCATTGACTTGTTATTTTTAAAATTTTATCTTTTTACTTTTCTTGGATTCATTTGCTATTCTTTTTCTAGCTTTTTGTGAAGGGAACTTAGAATGTTTATTTTTCAACTTGTTTTATTTCCAATAACATGTATTTAGAGGTACAAATTTTTTTGTTTTCATTGTATCCCACGCATTTTAATCTCATATTTCTATTATCATTTGGATCAAAATATTTTATAAATTCCACTGTGGTTTTGTTTGATTTATGAGTTACTCAGAGGTGTGTTTCTTAATTTCCAAACATTTGGGGGAATTTCTAGTTATCTTTCAGTAATTGATTTTGAGTGTAATTCTGTGGTAGTCACAAAACACTTTATAATTTAAGTTCTTTGTATTTGTTGAGATTTGCTTCATTGTCTACTGTATAGTCTCTTGATAAATGTTCCGTATACACTTGAAAAAAATGTATATTCTGTAGTTTTTGAGTTTAATATTCTATATTAGTTCAGGTTGGACTTTTGGGTTCAAATCTTCTATACCCTTATGATGTTTTTTTTGTCTAATTATTCTCTCAGTTACTGTAAAATGTTTGTTAAAGTCTTCAACTGTAATTGCAGATTTTTCTCTTTTATTTTTAGTTCTTTCATATTTGTTTTATATATTTTGAAGCTGTGTTATTTGTTTTGTACAGTTTTTATTATATCACCCTGTTTAATTCACACTTATTGTGAAATTTTCCTTTTATCTATTTTAATGGAATTTTTAGTCCATTTACTTTTTTAATGATATATAATTCACATACATAAAATGCATTCTTTTAAAGTATACAATGAAGTGGTTCTAGTATATTCACAAAGTTATACAACCATCACCACTATCTAATTCTTGAACATTCCAGAAAGAAATCTCTTAGTAGTTACTCTTTATGTCTTCCTACTGTGAGTCCCTGGCAACCACTAATATACTTTGTTTCTATGGATTTGACTAATCTAGACATTTTGTATAAATGGAATCATACAGTATGTGGCCTTTTGTGTCTAACTTCTTTTAGTATAATGTTTTTACTATTCATCCGTGTGGTAGCATGAATCAGCATTTTTTTTTAATGGCTGGATGATATTGTAGGGATCTGGTAATTTTGTTTGTTCATTTTTTGTTTGATGGGCATTTTGGTTGTTTTCACTTTTTGGCTATTACGAATAATACTGGTATGAATATCCATGTACAAGTCCTTGGTGGATATGTATTTTTATTTCTCTCGGTTAAATGCCTAGGAGTGGAAATGCTGGATCATATGATATGTTTGTTTAACATTTTGGGAAACTGCCAGACTGTTTTCTTAAGTGGCTGCAACATTTACATTCCTACCAACAGTGAATGAGGGTTCTAGTTTTTCCACATGCTTGCCTACTAATTCAACCATTTAAAAAAATTATAATAATATACTTAGAATGAAGTATATTATCTTGATTTTTTATTTGCCTCATTTATTATTTGTGTCTTATTCTTTCCTGTGTTCTTTTGGATTTATCAAGTGTGTTTTATTTTTCAAAAATTTCTCTATCAGCTTTTTAATTATATATTTATTTATTGTTCTTTTAGTAGTTACCATAGGAATTGCAACATGTCTTTGACTTACTGCATTCTTTAAAATTGGAGTTATTTCACTTTGTAGCCAATAGAGTACTCCTAAACTGTTGGCATGTGCTTTTCCTGTCCTTTGTGTTTTT
>NW_011889197.1:546078-628595 GCF_000151845.1 Pteropus vampyrus
TGGTATGAATATCCATGTACAAGTCCTTGGTGGATATGTATTTTTATTTCTCTCGGTTAAATGCCTAGGAGTGGAAATGCTGGATCATATGATATGTTTGTTTAACATTTTGGGAAACTGCCAGACTGTTTTCTTAAGTGGCTGCAACATTTACATTCCTACCAACAGTGAATGAGGGTTCTAGTTTTTCCACATGCTTGCCTACTAATTCAACCATTTAAAAAAATTATAATAATATACTTAGAATGAAGTATATTATCTTGATTTTTTATTTGCCTCATTTATTATTTGTGTCTTATTCTTTCCTGTGTTCTTTTGGATTTATCAAGTGTGTTTTATTTTTCAAAAATTTCTCTATCAGCTTTTTAATTATATATTTATTTATTGTTCTTTTAGTAGTTACCATAGGAATTGCAACATGTCTTTGACTTACTGCATTCTTTAAAATTGGAGTTATTTCACTTTGTAGCCAATAGAGTACTCCTAAACTGTTGGCATGTGCTTTTCCTGTCCTTTGTGTTTTTAAAATGTTTATTATAAACCTCATAGGAAATTGCATTAGTGTATTTACATTTTTTTTACATTAATATTTATTTATGTTTTCCCACTTTTTGCCCTTTTTTGTACTTGCCCATTTCTGTAGTTTCAAGAATGCTTTTTTTGGGAGGGGCGGGCAGGTCTGGTGGCAAATTCTTTCAGCGTTTGTTTGAAAATAACTTATTGTCTACTTGCTTTTTAATGAACAGGTTTGTGAGGTAGAGGATTCTAGGTTGGCAGTATGTTTTCCTTTAGTTATGCTGAAAATTCACTCTATTTTCTCATTTCCATTGAGGTGCCCTCCTCTCTCATTGTTACTATTGCTCCTTTGAAGTCAGCTCGTCTTTTATTCTTTGGCTGTTTTAAGAATTTCTCTTAATATTTTTTTTTAATTGCAGTTTGATTATAATATACATAGATTTTATTATTATTATTTTTTAAATCCTGCTTGAGGACTTCTTCAATCTGTAGTTCAATGACTTTCATCAGTTTTGAAAACTCTCCAGCTATTATTTTTCAAATATTGCTTTTGTCCCTTTCTCCCTTTTATATCATCTATCTCTGAGTTGCTAGTTTAGACATATTTGAAACCTTTTACCAAGTGTGTGTTTTATGCTGGTTTGTGTATTTTTGTTCCTTTTTTCTCTTAAGTTCTTCAACGTAGATCTTTTTTTACTGCACTATTTTCTTGTTCGTTAATTCTCTCTAGCCATGTCCATTGTTCTGTTAAACTCAGCTATTGAGTTCGTAATTTCAGATATTTTGTTTTTCATTTTTAGGATGAACAAACATTTGATTGTTTTCCATAGATTCCAGTTTTCTATTGAAATTCTTCTTCATCTTTTTTTATATGAACATATTTTTTTCTAAATGTATTAATTATAAATGTTTTTAGTAACTTTATAAACATTTAACTTTGTTCTTCTTACCAGCTTGTGTATCTCTCTTCTGTCTGCTTTGCCCTATGCAAGTAATTGCTTGTGATTCATCTTGAATATACCTGTCTTTCTTTAGAGTTTAAGCTAGTATTTAGTTGTCCAGAGATCTCATTTTTCTTGGTGTATTCAAGAAAAGTTGTGATTTCATAGATTATCTGTCTTTTCTTATTGTTAAGCTGTGAGTGATGCTTTTTATAGCTTTGTACATCATAACCCGAAGCCAGAAATCTGTGATAGCCATTTAAAAAGTCCCTTTTTGATCATTCTAAAATCTGAATCAAATGTGAATCTCTTTTGACTACATTTTTCCCCAATTTTTATTCATTTGCTTGTGTGCGTGTTTTTAAGCATGACTTGTAATGTTTATTGGATACCAGACAAGGCGGATGAAAAATTTGCAAGGGGTCTGTAGAATATTATTTTCCTCTAAAAAGAGTTAATTTTTCTCTTGGCAGTTCTGATCATATCGATGCTTGGTTTTAGGTTTTGTTTGAGCATGTCTATTGTTATTTTGTCCTGACTGCTAAAGGCTTTTCTGGAGTCTCAGTTGAGAGCCAGGTCTTTTTGCATTTTTGTTTGTTTGTTTGTTTGTTTTTCCTAGTGATCCTCATCTTGGCAATGCTTGTTTGCCAACCTCCCTCTCAGCATGGCTAGGCTGTGAAATATCTGCTTGGCTCTTTAATTGCCCATCAACTATTTTTTGATAGTTTTCTTGGCATCTTGTCCTACGTACTTTCAAACTGAGGAATTAGTTAACAATCAGAGGGGAATTTCCATGTATGTTTTTGGGCTCTTTCTCTACAGATCTTTTTTGAGAGGTGGCATTTTTTTTTTTTTTACCCTGAATCCTCATCTGCTTTAGTAACCCGAATGTCCAACTTCTGCCTCCTATGCCAAGTTAGACTACAATATTATGCTTAATATTTTAGTAATATTTTCCATCATCGATTTAGAAAATTTATTATATAAAAAAGAATGATTAAATGTAGAATTCGCTTCATGGGTTTTCGTGTAGCCCCAGAAATTTTGCCTGTATTGATTGCTTTCCTGTGCCTTCAGACAAATAGTTTTATATATATTGTCTAGTATTCATAGTTGTTCAACTTGAGACTGCTAGTTTAATACACTTTGCTCTATAAATTGGAAACAGAAGTACCGTATCTCTTCTTTTCATCCTGGAATTTTACTAATGCTTAGTTCAGTTCTTTAAATATTTATGGCTGTTGCATTCTTTTCAATGTTCCAACTGTGTTGAACAGATAAAATCAGTCCTTATGTAATAATTACCACAGACCATAAAGGTTTAGTTATAAACCTTACTTTTTATCTTCTGGAATAAAAGCAGGTATTTAGTATATCAGGAAAGCTCTCTGAAAACTAGAGTAGAAATGGAGGAACAATATTAGCCACTAAAAGCCTATGAACTAAATTTTAAATCTCACATAATTTTCTGTTTGAATTGTGGTCATTGGAAAGTTTTTATGGAAATAGGAATTGGAAAGTTTTTATGGAAATAGGAATTCTTATCATAGTCTTTCATGTTTTTGATCTCTAGGAAGATGAAGTCCTCAGTACATTCTGAAGAGGATGATTTTGTTCCAGAACTACACAGAAATGTTCACCCTCGAGAGCGGCCTGATTGGGAAGAAACACTTAGTGCAATGGTAAGTCAGTTTTATGCATATGCATATATGTATATCTTACTTGTATAAGGGAGAGGAACTGAGGAAAATTACTGAAAGAAAATTTTTGTCATCGTTGCCTTGTTCATTTGTTGAGGAAGTATCCATTGAGCAAATAATCTATTCCAGGCACTGTTTTTGACTTTGTGGGCAAAACCACAAATAAAAACAAACAAATTTCCTGCATTCGTGGAGCTTGTATTTTAATGGGATAGGAGGAAAAGCAATGAATTAAATACATAATATGTCAAGTGGTGGTATGTGCTATTGTAGAAAAGTAATGTAGAGTAATAGAGTTACAGAATGGTAGGATAGAGTGTGAAAGGATAGTTGCTAGTTATATAGTTGGTCACAAATGTCCTCTGGGAGAAGGTGAGGTTTGAGCAGACACCTGAAGGATGTGAGAGAGTGAGTATTGTGTTTATCTTGGAAAGAGATCATTTTAGGCGATGGAAGAACAAGTTAAAGGATGTGGCATAGGATTAAAAAGTATTGGAAAAAATGCAAAAGTAAGACATGCGGCTTGAATTGAGCCAGGAGAAAGTAGAAGGAGATGAGGTCAAAGAAGTGGTTAGTTAGGTAGAGAGCAGATCATGTAGTTTCTTGCAGTCCATTATAAAGACTTTGGTTTTTTATGTTGAGTGAGATAGGAAACCACTGGAGGGTTTTTGGCTAAGAAGTTACATGATTCGGCTTAAAATATTGAAGGGAATAGGTTAAAGGGTGAGGTAAAAGAGGAACTAAGGAGCCCAGTTAGAAGATTACTGTAATAAGTGTACAGTGATGGTAGCTTGAACCAGGATGGTGAATAGGTGAAAAACAGTTAGATTCTGGATATAGTTTAACAGATAAAGCCAACCATTTTTGCTGATGAATAATATATAGAGAGTAAGATGAAGAGATGCCAATGATAACTCTAAAGTTTTTGGTTTGATCAACCTGAAGAATGGAATATACATTCACTGAGATGCTGGAAAAGCAGTTTTTGTTGGGGGTTAGTTAGAAAAATCTTACATAGTGTAGTTTTCAACATAAGTTTGAAATACCTATTTAATCTATTCTAGTTTTATATAACTGAGATCTATTAATAAGAACAGTGACATCTTTTTGTGGAGGATACCACTTTATTTAATCATAGTTAAAATTTAGTGTTTCTTATCAAAATGAATATAGATGTTTATCTGTCAATGCTGACCTGTAATGAGATTTTTGTATTTCATTTTTGAAAATGCTTTTTCACTCAGATATGTACTGCCAAATAATGACATCAGTTTGTGAACATATAACTTTAATTGAGCATAGTCAGTGCTGAGAAGGCATTTACAGAATTCTCTTAGATTCTTTTTTTTAATATTTGCCTTTTAGCATAACATTACATTTCAGACTTCCAGTTGAAGGTTAGGTGGAAGCTCCTCAGTTGCACAATTAAATGGATTTTACAGAATGGAAATTTACTTGGTATTTTTATTGTAGTCTGAAAAACCCTACTGGAACTGTTGTTTCAGCTTGGAAAATATATTCACTACAAATTTATGTGGTGATGGAACTCTCCCATTTTGTTTTAATGTTCGATATTTGGGAAGTATGTGTAGCAGCGCATGATTACTTGCAATTCTAACGGTAATATTGCAGTGTAAGTTTCTCATATAAGCTATGGCTTGCCTTCTGATTTTAGGTAAAATTCACTAAGAAATAACATCAAATCTGCAGCAAAATCTGATTGCAAAAGGCAAATATTTAGTGTTCAGTAACAGAGGTTGAAAGTATGTCCAAGTAAGCCTTTTCTGCTCTACACATATCTTTTAATAATGTATCATAATAGATTCCACTTCAGGTTGTACTGAATTAATGTTTGCTGAGTTTATTTGAGAATATTGAAACCTGTTGTTGTTCCTTGCAGACTGTTCATAGGGGCTAATCCTTGAGCCACTTTAAACTCAGCATTGACTCCTCAAGGAACAGTATTGGTCACATTTGTCGACTCATCAAGCGTCAGAGAAAACCACTGGAAATCATTTCCCTTGTTTTTAATTTACTATTGATTTTGCTCCCAACAACCTCTATTCTTCAAACAACTGTTCTCACTGAAAGGCTAATAGGCTTAAACAGTTTGTTTTCTCTGGACAGATTTCTTTGACTGCTGTAGTCAAACATAATATAATTGACTCACCATTGGTAAATGGTAAATGGCTTTCCTTGCTTGGCTAACAAATGAATTACCTGGAAATTTACTTTGGATACAGTCTTGTTTCTATGTTTGTGAAGAAACTCTGATGATATACTCTGTTTTAAAATTTTTTAGTTTTTTAGATTGCTGCTTTCCTGTGAGTTGATAATATTTTGATGAAAGCGGAGTTTGGTAATATTGATGTATATTCTGCTCTTTTAGCACAGCTGTAGTGTCACTGCATAATAAATACAATGTTTTGTCACCTAATTTGATAACAAAACTCACACTCTTCTGTGCCTTAAAAGCATGACATTAAAAGTTCACTCATGTCTTCATTGTTTATTTTTATGTGACCTGTATTAATTGGTAATTTTTAAAATGTGGTATGGTGATACATGTGGATCTTGAAATGCTACTGAGTTATAACTCAACACTGCAATTTATAGTGTGCTGAGCAGCAGTATGAATTGATGAGAGTGCCACATAAGGTCTCTTGCAGCTACTCAGCTCTGTCATTGTAATGCGAGAACAGTCAGAAGTAATACATATGTGAGTGTGGTTGGGTTCCAATAAAACATTATTTGTGGACACTGATATTTGCATTTCATGTAATTTTCACATAAATAATCATCCTTTTAATTTCCTCCCAAGTATTTAAAAATGTAAAAATGAAATTTAGTTCATAGATTGAACAAAAACAGATAATGGCTGGGTTGGCCCTAGTTTCATGACCCCTGCTTTACAATATAATTGTAACTTAAGATGTAAGACTTTTCTTAAACTTTCCACATAGAAGATGATTTTATCTTACTTCTCATAGTATGTTGTTTATATCTCTATTGTAATACTTAATTTCATTGTAATCTCCCTTCCTATATTGTGAACTCTTTGAAAAGAGATAGAGATCATCTTGTATTCATTTTATTGAAGGATAAAGTTTAAAAAAAGATATAATCATGACTCTCATTCACATATAAAATGAACACAAAACCAAAGATATTTAACTCTTTAATGAAGGAATCAGTCAAGTGTTAGAACAGGTTCAGAGGAAAATTCGAAGCACCTTACTGTTATAGATAAAACATGCTAATATTGATGCAGATGGATACACAACTGGCAAAACTGTTCAGTTCCACTAAGCATAATTTGCATTTCTGTAGACAGCAATTATTCATACTATCAATTTTCTACACTTTAACTTTTACTCCACAGAGATGTAACATAGCCTAGGCAAAGACAAGCAAGCCCCACACCCCTATTGGATCAAGTAATCCCTGGAGGTGCCAATATTCCATTGAAAGGCTATTCAGTAATCTGTTTTGCCTATTTTTAAATCTTCCATAATTCTTCCCTACAATTTTTATAACCTTCAAAAAATATACATTGAATTTATCAAATGAGGAGAAAGGTGATATTCTTTGTCATGTGATGGTTTGTATTAAAGTTCTATATGCTGTATACATAAAAAGTTACTGAATTCTTTCTGGAGTCCACATTGATTTGTCTGTGAAAATTGCCATTTATTTCATATGTTTTAGCATATTATTATATAATTATATTGGTATTCTAATTTCTTCATTTGTAAGCTTTTTGAGGACAGGTGCTATAATTCTTCTATTTAAAAAAATCACACTCAATAAATTGCTGGGTTGCAAAAAGTGTTCAGTGAATGAGGAAAAGGATATAAATAAGATTAGAGATACTATTTTACTACACTTTCTCTAGAAAATCACATTGATTTTAATGAGGATATAAGAGTAAAGCAAGTTTGGGATCTTTTTCTCTTTCAATAATAAAGTGAAGTACTACTTTGAGAATGAAGTTTATTATTAAGAAAAAACTTTATAAAATATTTCTTTTTTGTTAAATAATTTTTTATTTTTTAATTATAGTTGACATACAGTATTAATTTCAGGTGTACAACATAGTGATTCAACATTTATATAACTTATGAAGTGACCAGTCTGATAAATCTAGTACCCATTAGATACCATACATAGTTATTACAGTATTATTAACTATATTTCCTTTGCTATACTTTACATCCCACAACTGTTTTGTAACTACCAAATTGTACTTCTTAATCCCTTCCTTTTTTCCACCAATGCCCTGAACGTCCTTCCCATTTGGCAACCATCAAAAATGTTCTCTATATCTATATGTTTCTGTTTTGTTTGTATTTTGTTGTATTTTGTTTGTATTTTGTTCTTTAGATTGTAAGTGATCATTTGGTATTTGTTTTTCTCTGACATATTTCACTTAACATAATACCCTCTAGGTTCATCAGTGTTGTTACAAATGGTAAGAGTTCATTCTTTTTGTGGCTGAGTAATATTCCCTTGTATATATTTGCCATTTCTTTATCCATTCATCTGTTGATGGCCACTTAGGTTGTTTCGGTATCTTGACTATTGTAAATAATGCTTCAATGAACGTATGGATTCACATGTCCTTTCAAAGAAGTGTTTTGGGTTTCTTTGTACAAATACCCAGAAGTAGGATTATTGGGCCTTTCTTTGTTTCTTGTTATAGCCTTTGTTTTAAAGTTTGTTTTGTCTGGTATAAGTATTGCTTCCCCAGCTTTTTATTTTGTTGTTTCCATTTTCATGAATACCTTTTTCCATCCCTTTACTGTCAGTCTGTGTCTTTCACTCTGAAATGAGTCTTTTTTAGGCAGCATATTTATGGGTCTTGTTTTCTTATCTGTTCAGCTACCCTGTGTCTTCTGATTGGAGCATTTAATCCATTTACATTTAAAGTAATTTTTGATAGATATGTAGTTATTGCCATTTTATTATTCATATCTTTGACCCTTTTTCTTTTTCTTAAAGAAGTCCCCTTAACATTTCTTGTAATATTGCTTTGTTGTTGATGAATGCCTTTACCTTTTTTTTTTTTTTTTTTTGTCTAGGAAGCTCTTTATCTGTCCTTTGATTCTAAATAATATCTTTACTGGGTAGAGTAATCTTGGCTGTAGGTCCTTGCTTTTCATCACTTCTAATATTTCCTGAAAACCCCTTCTGAACTGCAAAGTTTCTGTTGAGAAATCAGCTGTCAGTCTTATTGGAGCTCCCTCGTAGGTAGGTAACTGCTTTTGCTGCTTTTAAGATTCTCTCTCTGTCTTTAACCTTTGGCATTTTGATTACGATGTGTCTTGGTGTGCGCCTCTTTGGGTTTATCTTGTTTGGGATTCTCTGTGCTTCCTGGGCTTATATGTCTGTTTCCTTTGCCAGGTTAGGGAAGTTTTCCATTGTTATTTCTTCAAATGGTTTTCGGTTTCTTGCTCTTTCTTTTCTTCTTTGGTACTTCTATGATGTGAATGTTGTTATTACACTTAATGTCCCAGACGCCCCTTGGATGATCTTCATTTTTTGGATTCTTTTTTCTTTTTGCTGTTCTAATTGGGTATTTTCTATAAACATATTCCAAATCACATATTTGATCCACTGCTTCATCTAATCTGTTGATTTCCTTTAAGGTATTATTCATTTAAGTTATTGTATTCTTCATTTCTGATTGGTTCTTTTTTATGTTTCTTATCTCCATTTTTATGTTTTCCTATCTCTTTGTTGAAGTTCTCACTGAGATCATTGAGCAGCTTATAACCAGTGTTTTGAATTCTGCATCTGGTAGATTGCTTGGCTCCATTTTGTTTAGTTCTTTTTCTGGAGCTTTGTTCTGTTATTTTTTTATTTGGGACATGTTTCTTTGTCTTCTCATTATGACTGCCTCTGTGTGTGTGTGTGTGTGTGTGTGTGTGTGTGTGTGTGTGTGTGTGTGTGTGTATTTCCTATGTACTAGTTAGAACTACTAAATAGAACCCTTGATAGAGTAGTCTTATGTAGTAGGTATCCTGTGAGACCTAGTGACACAATCTCCCTGATCACCTGAGCTGGTGTTCCAGGTGTGTCTCTTATGTAGTTTGTGTGTGCCTTCCTTGTGTCGTTGAGTCTTGAATGCTGTTGGCATGTCAGTGGTGGAAATTGACCCTCTGGCTGATTGGTTTTGAGGACTGGCCATGACTACAGTGGAGGAGCTGTTGTACAGGTGCTTGACCATATGAAGCAGGATTTGTTTTGTCAAGGATCTGGTGGTTGCTAGTCTGCCCTTTAAGTATGCTGTTGTGAAGGTGGTTGGGTGGTTCTCTGGTGTGTTCCGAAGCTGGCCACTAGGTGTGTTGGTTCTGGGGCCTCTCGCGAGGGCTCTGTTGCAGGCCAAGGTCAGCTACTGCCTGTGCCCTACCTGGGGCCACTTGTAATGGGCTATAAAGTAATCTGCATATGGTTGCCACTTGTGCTGGGCTTAGAGGTGCCTGGGAGAGGCTAAGCTGAGAACTGAGGTCAGCTGCCACTAGTGCTGGACTTGGGGTTGATTAACATTAGGTATGTTGCACGCTGAGGTCAGATGCTGCTTAATTGGGGTTTGTGAACTTTTGAGAGATTTTAGGAAAGTCTACAGCATAAGCCAAGACAGGTCATTTGTATGGAAAAGCTGCTGGAAGCAGCTTGGGTGGGCAGTAAGTTATGTGGGATGGGGTCTCTGGGAATCACCAGGGCAGGGAAAAAGGTGTTAGCTAAGTTGATGGAGACTCAGATATGGTGTCCACCTCCTTGTGCAGTCTGCATGGTAGGAGGGCTCAACAAAAGAACAACACTTCCGCCAGCACTTCTGTCTGGAAGAAAGCTGCCCTTCCAGGTCTTATCCTGAAGCTAGACAACTCATTTCCTTTCTGTATTTCCCTATGCCCCAGCCCTGGAGCTCAGAGCAAGTGAGTTCATTGGTGAGTAAGTCCATGCCCAGACCTTTTAGGAGGACCATCTGGGACTCTAGCAGTCCTATGTGTCACTCAACCACACTCTCTTCTGGTTTTTACAGCCAGAAGTTATGGGGACTTCTCTCCTTGGGCCTGGAACCGTGGGCTGTGTAGCCTGTTGTGGGGCTGGAACCCCTCGCTCTTTAGGGAGAACCTCCTCAGCTGAGACATCCTTCTCATTTTTTACCTCCACATGTGGGTGTGGGACCAGCTTGTTCTGCATCTCCAGTCCTCCTACCAGTCTTGATGTGGCGTCTTCTGTATGTCCTTAGTTGTAAGACTTCTGTTTAGCTGGACTGCAGGTGATTCTCAATGATGGTTGTTCTGTAGTTTAATTGTAATTTTGATGTGGTTGTGGGAGGAGGTGAGCACAGTGTTAAACCTACTTTATCGTCTTAATCCAGGAACTTATAAAATATTTCTTCAAACAATTCTTTTTAATTTTTGAGTTGCTTTAGAAATAAAAGTGCTTAAATGTTGAACTCTTATTGATTTGTGTTTCATAGCCATAATATTAGTTTTTTAAAATACACACTTAAAAGAAAGTCAGAAATTTTCGAATTGTTGAAAATTTTTTAAATTGTAGTCATTTTAATTGAGATATAATTGATGTATAACTTTAGTTTCATGTGTATAACATGATTTGACATATATGTATATTGTGAAATGATCACCATAATCTAGATAATATTCATAATCATACATAGTTACATATTTTTTCTTGTAATTAGAACTTTTAAGATTTAACTTCTTAGCAATTTTCCAACATACAATACAGTATTAACTATAGTAACAATGTTATACATTACATCAACCGGACTGATTATTTTATAACTGGAAACTTGTACATTTTGACCTTTTTCACTTACTTTGCCTACCCCCAACTCCCTTTGGCAACCACCAATCTGTTCTCTATATCTATGAGTTTATTTTATTTTATTTTTATTTTTTATATTCCCTATATAAGTACGATCATACAGTATTTTTCTTCTCTGATATATTTCTCTTGTTTTAATGCTTACAGGTTCATTCATGTTGTTTGAAGATTACAAGATTACCTTTTTTATATCTCTGTATGTTTGTGTGTATGTGTGTGCATGTATCACATTTTCTTTATTCATTCACCTTTTGATGAACACTTAGATCACTTCCATGTTTTGGCTATTGTAAATAGTGCTGCAATGAACATAGAAGTGCAGATATATTTTCAAGTTAGTATTTTTGTTTTCCTTAGATAAATACCTAAAAGTTGAATTGTTGTATCATATGGTACTTCTATTTTTAATTTTTTGAGCAACCATTGTACTGTTTTTCATAGTGGCTGTACCCATTTACATTCCTGCCAACAATGCACAGAGGTTTTCTTTTCTCCACATTGGTGCCAACACTTGTTTTTTTTTTTGTCTTTTTGATAATTACCATTCTAACAGGTGTAAGGTGATATCTTATTATGGTTTTGATTTGCATTTCTCTAATGAGTAGTGATGTTGATACACTTTTTTATGTACCTGTGGGCCATCTCTATGTTTTCTTTGGAAAATTTATTTTCAGATCCTTTACCCACATTTTAATCAGATTGCTTTTTTCCTTTGAGTTGTATGAGTTCCTTTTATATTTTGAATAATAACCTCTTATCAGATATCTAATTTGTAGATATTTTCTCCCATCTCATAGGTTGCCTTTTCATTTTGTTGATGGTTTCATTTGTTGCGCAGAAGCATTTTTGTTTGATGTAGTTCCTCTCACCTATGTATTTTTGTTTTTGTTGCCTTTGCCTTGGTGTCAAAGCCAAAAAATCATCAGCAGGACCAATTCCAAGGGCTTACTGCTTACGTTTTCTTCCAGAAGATTTATGGCTTCAAGTCTTATGTTCAAGTCTTTAATACATTTTAAGTTAATTTTTGCGTATGGATTAAGATAGTAGGCCAGTTTCATTCCTTTTGCAAGTGGCTGTCCAGTTTTCCCAACATCATTTATTGAAATGACTATCTTTTCCTCACTGTATATTCTTGGCTCATTTGTCATAAATTAATGACCATTTATTTATGAATTTATATTCTAGGCTCTATATTCTGTTCCATTGATCTATGTGTCTTTTTTTAATGCCCATAACATATTGTTTTGACTACTGTAGCTTTGTAATGTAGTTTGAAATCAG
Source organism: Pteropus vampyrus (assembly GCF_000151845.1). Lineage (NCBI taxonomy): Eukaryota > Metazoa > Chordata > Mammalia > Chiroptera > Pteropodidae > Pteropus > Pteropus vampyrus. Next base: position 558,377 of record NW_011889197.1, read on the forward strand.
TAAGCATGATACCTCCAGCTTTTTATTTCTTCAGGATTGCTTTGGCTTTTCAGTGGTTTAATTGTTATTACACACAAATTTTAGGATTTTTCTTTTTCTGTGAAAAGTGCCATTGGAGTTTTGATAGGTATTACATTGAATCTGTATATTGCTTTGGGTTGGGCATTTTAACAATATTATTTATTCCAATCCACAGATATGGACTATCTTTCCATTTGTGATGTCCTCAGTTTTTTTCATCAATGATTTACAGTTTTCAGTGTTCAGGTCTTTCACCTCCTTGGTTAAATTTATTCCTAGATATTTTATTCTTTTTGATGTAATTGCGAATGGGATTTTCTTCTTAATTTCTCCTTCTGATAGTTTGTTGTTAGTGTAGAGAAGCACAACGGAATTTTGTATAATGATTTTGTATCCTACAACTTTGAATTCATTTCTCAGTTATAACAGTTTCGATTTAGTCTTTAGGGGGTTCTATATGTCATCTGCAAATAGTGACAGTTTTATTCCTTTCCAATTGAATGTCTTTTATTTCTTTTTCTTGCCTAATTGCTCTGGTGGGACTTCCAGTACTATGTTGAATAGATGTGGTGAGAGAGTGAGCATCTTTGTCTTGTTCTTGTTTTCGAGGAAAAACTTTCAGCTTTCACCATTGAGTATGATGTTATCTGTGGTCTTATCATATATGGCCTTTAGTATATTTAAGTACCTTCCTTCCATACCCATTTTTTGAGATTTTTTTTGTAAATGTATGTTGAGTTTTGTCAAATGTTTTTTTGGCATCTATTGAGATGATTATCTGATTTTTATTCTTCATTTTGTTAATGTGGTGTATCACATTGATTGAATTGTACATGTTGAACCATCCTACCATCCTTGCAATAAATCCTACTTGATCATGGTGTATGATTCCTTTAATGTACTGTTGAGTTTAGTTTCCTAATATTTTGTTGAAGATTTTTTCATCTATATTCATTGGAGATATTGGCTTATAATTTTCTTGTGGCTTCCTTGTCTGGTTTTGGTATCAAGGTAATGCTGGCTTCGCACAATGAGTTTGGAAGTATTCTGTCTTCTGTTTTCCAGAAGAGTTCAAGAAGGATTGGTATTAACTTGTCTTGAAATGTTTGATAGAGGTCATCAGGGAAGCCATCTGGTCCTGGAATTTTGTTTGTTGGGAGGTTTTAATTGCTGATTTATCTCCTTTTTAGTTATTAGGCTGTTCTAAATGGTCATTTTAAAATCAACAACATTATTTCGTCATTGTGTTACAGTGAAACATTATGGCAACCCTAAATATCTATCAATAAAGAAATGGTTAATAAAAAAGTAATAAAAAAAATCAACAACAACAAACTGTAAAACCCTTATGGTTCATGATTTATTTATTACTATTCATAAATCTTTAGTAGAATAAGTTAAGAATTTTAAGAAATCTAATAAAAAGCTATAGAGTTTTTTAAAATTAGGTGTAACATATTTATTTGCAATGATTTAACAATGAAACTATTTAGTAAGTAAATATTAGGATCTTAAAATTATAAGGCAAAAAACCTGACAAGAAAGTGAGAGAGAGAAAATTTCATCAGTTTTCAATATTTTAACTAAAACCGCCTTAATTATACTTCTTAGTGTTTTTCCATTCATTTTATTTTTAGTATTGATCATTTCAGTATTCTCAAAATATGTCTTTTTAATTTTTGAAGTTTTTTTTTGTCAGGAACGGTTTCTCACTTGTTATATTTTCTACCTTTAAACTTAATGTGTTCAAGACTCAGAGTTAAAGTAGGTCATGTTTTAACAAATAAAATCATCATTAATGAAATAAAATCAGCGTTCCTGGCAGAAAATGCTCACATATGCTAACAACCAGAGTCATGAATATTAAAACAAGTTATAACGTTTGAACTTCCAAAATATCAAAAATTTTTAAAAGGAAGATAAATAGTTACTGCTTAGTGTTGTCAACACTCATGTGTGTCCATGCACATGCTATCCCCTTCCTCCATCCCTCTCTTTCTTCTCTACCTCTTCTCTCATAAACAAACAACTTGCTCTCTCCCCGCTCCCTCCCTCCCCCCGCCACATACACATATGTATGTGTGCGCGCGCGTGCACACACACACACACACGCACACACACATGCACGCAATCACAGGTGCTCAGTCCTGGAGGGTGGCCTCTTTTCCTCTGTAGTCTTCCTACCTGTTGAGTGTAGGCATTCACAGGGATCTATACTTTGTCTCTTTATGCTTGTTTCTTCTCAGTTCTCTTCTGTTCCTGCAGATTTAACTGTCATCTCTAAACAGATGACTTCCATGTTCATATCTCTAACTCTCTAAGAATTCACAGATTTTTGCTAAATCTCATCTTTCCTGCTCTCTGAAATGAGTTTCTTCATTTTAACTTTACAGTTTATATTAATAACACTAACTTTATTCCAGTCATCCAGGTTTAAACCCTTTCATTTATTATAAGTGAAAAGGAGGTTTTAATTCATTTTCCTTAAAGCCAAAGTTCTTCCTCATTTGTTCATTTTGCTCCAGTCACATTGACCTCCTTACTGTTTATTTCTGGTTATGCAGTGGAATCTCCCACTCTAGGCCTTTGTGTTTCTGTTTGTGGTTTTTTCTCCTGGAAGTACTTTCCTAGTATGATCTGCAAAGTTTTCTCTCTTCTTTCAGTTTTCTCTTCAAAAGCTACAATTAAGTGTTACTTTTATTCACCATCTTAGATGAAATAATAACTCTGCCCTCCACTCTCTTTCTTACTCTGCTTTAATTTTATCCAAATACTTATACTAAATATTTGTATGAATATTTCTTTTTCCATTAGATTGTAAGTTCCTTGAGTACAGGAACTTTGTCAGTTTTATTTACTGTTTTGTTACCTATGCTCAACATAGTAGTAAATTTTCAGTAAATATTATTTGAGTGAATAAAATTGTCATTCTCTGGACAAATTGAACCACTGGTTTCCCCTTAAAAATGCCCTGAATTTTCTTCCCTCTTTATCTGATTTGATTTGTTGGACTTTAATATGAACTGTTTTATTTTCTGTTCTTTTGTTTCCTCTTCTCTTTCCTTTTCCCCCTTTTCTCTTTTAGAACAAAAGTTAGACCATTACATTTTTCTTAGACTTTTCAAAAGTAACCTTTGTATTTGGACCATTGCCCCCCTCTCTTGCTAACTTTTTAAAGAGGAATGAGGGTTGATAGAATAGCTGGGTTATTTATTCCTGAATGATCTTGAAGAAGAGGTAATTTTGGAGGAGGTGAATATTTTGTTTATTGCTCCTTGGATTGATAGATATCTACTCTCTATGGTACCTAGACTGGTTCCTTTTACTCATCAGCAATAAAAACATTTATAATTTGAATAAAAGAAAAAAAATAGTCTTTGCAAATGCTCCTTCAATGAATATCTTTAGCTCTTTATTACTGTGATGTTTAAATATTTGTTTTTGACTGATAGATTTATTTTAGTCATAATTCAGAGAAACTGATGTTGTTTATCATTTCACAGTCTTTAAAAGCTGAGTGTTTTATTTAGTGTTGCTTTGTGAACAATCACAAATGCAACCATTAATTAATATGCAAAGCCCAAGTTGAATTTCTGCCAGGATATTCAGAATTCTTCAGTAAACAACCCAAGCCACCCCATTCCATGGTGTATCCTGTTCTGGCTGAAGATTGTGGGAATTTTCTGGCATGAATCAAGTGGTGTTAATTTTTGAAGATAATTAATCTACTACTAGGAATTTTGGGATTTACATTAGGTTGAATTGCATGAAATTGTTAATTTTATAGGTTAAAAAGTGTTTAAAATGGGCAGTTTTATGAAGTTAAGCCTGAAATCTTTTAAACTAGTGAACTAATCTTAAAGCCAGTATTTTATTGTTAATTATTAAACTGAAGACTGTATTCCAAATACTGTGCTATTTAAGGCTTTAAGCAATCTGGATATTACTTTTACTGATAGAATTTGTTATATGGCTTTTCAGAAAAATTTAAACTTATGAAATATTGAAGGAGAAGAGTACATAACACTTGTGCTGTTAGAGGAATAATTATTCTTACAGAATTCAGCCAGAGTATCATCAATAATTTAGAATTGTGCCATTTCTACCTTTAATAGAAAATTTCTAATTGTCTCTATCATTTGTGGTTCTTTCTTCCCTTCTACCCTTCGTCTATTCATACCCTGCCTTATTCTAGAAAGAATTTATAATTCATGTTTTTAAATATATTTAAATATTATTATACACATTTTTATTACTACATCTGATGTACAAAATTCAAATGTAGAAACAAAGAAGCATAATTTTCTAGCTGCCCTGAAAACTAGCAATAATTTACCCGAACAAGGTGCCTATAAAGTTAATAGAATAGTATTTTAAAATTTTCTCAGGAACTTTTTTTATAAAATTTCTGGTAAAATTATATACAGTTTTGGAACCCCGTATTTTCAGCAGAGTAAATCTTTAATGATTGAGGCAGATTGGAGTGAGTTGAAGGAAAAGATGAATCTCCATTATAGAAAAGCACAAATTTTAGAATATTTAGAAGTTTTGCTAACATACAAATTATGTAATTTTTGTAATATGTCAGTGTATTAATTTTTAAATTGATTAACCATCTATTGCCTAGTAGAGAGTTTTTGATTATTATTTTAATGGCACTTGCTAATAATTTTTCCTAAATTGTTTTAAACATTGCTCCTGAATAATCGTGTCCCTGTTGTTACTGGTTCTCTCTGAGGAGATATTTTCTAATAGAAGTGAACTATAAAGGCAACTCCTTTGCTGCAAAAGAACTAGTCTGATAATCAGTTTCAGAAATCATGTTTTTTTTTTTTTTTTTTGCTTTAGTGTCCCCACTCTATTATTCCCAATCAAAATAGAGAATTAAATAGAAATAAATATATAGTTTAATCCTGGGATTTAATGGCTTCTTGTGTGGTTTGTGAATCATCCACATATTTAAATCTACCTGCTCCTACTTTGATTCCTATTTCTGTTTTTTAGCACTTGCACGTGGGAGTTCTAGATAACATATTGGAGGAAATAAGTGAAGAAAATTGTTATGTAATCTGTTTTTAACATCCAGGGTATTTTATTTTAATATCAAGTGTTCTTTCAAACTTCTTTTGAAAATATTTACGTAGATGACTCAGTTTATTAGATTTCTATGTGATATACTTATTCTTTAAGAATCATTTTAGTGATAATATAATATACTATAGATTTAATAAATTAAGCTTTTCTGTGTTATTGGGATGATGATTATTAGATTTTACTCCATTCTCTCTTATTTCTTTGTAAGAAAGGGAATAATACCCAGACCAATTAAAATTCTATAAACATGTTTCATTAAAGAGTTTTGTTGCATTTATTTTCTATGGTTAAGCTGTGGTTGAGTTTAGAAACTGCCAGTCCTGTTTGCCTTTCTTGACACGACAAATTTTGTATTCACATGTTGCCTTTTCCATTGATTATGTATATGTATGTGCATATACATATGTATACAGTCCTACTGCCACAGAGATAGCTCCTACAACTTTTCTTTTTTAAGAGGCCAAAGATTTTCCCTTTATTACTATAAGTAGAAATATTTTTTATCATTAAGAAATATTATTTATAACATTAGTCTAAAGCTATTGTGTTCTCCTTCAGATTTGAGTCTATTAAAGAGAAAACAGTGAAAAGTAGCAAAAGGTTACCATTTTTTTTCTGACTTATTTTCAGATATTTTTTGCTAGCCTCATACATAAAGAAGATTTTGATCCAGACTTTTCTTTCCCCATGCATGTTGTATTTGGGTTTTTTGTTCCTTGAAGAAAAGAACATTCCTGGGCCACTTTAATAGTAGTATATTCTTACGTTGGTTGCATTTTCATGTTCTTTGTGAATGTTTATCTGGTGATGTTGATTTTCTCTAACAATTTCAGATTTACTTTATTTTTAACTACTCATTTTGCTGTTTGTCTTTATTCACAGTACAAATTTATATTACAATCTTACTTATTCAGTTGATCATATATATGTATATGTATGTATTTATATGTGGATGATATTTTAGCTACTATGTCTTTTCGAATAGAAGAGCACTTTATATAGAGTAATCTATATTTTAAATGATTGGTACTGTACTATATATACAATTATATCTTCATCAATTAGTAATGACTGCCATGGATCTGGGATTGGGATCTCTTTCCCTTATCGTTGTTCTCTATTGCAGGAGGCAGATCCCTGCAAGCTACATTTCCTAGGCTTCCTTTCTCATGGGCTTCTGCCTAGATTTGAATAATGAGAGACATTGGTAGAAGATTGGAGGGAGGAATAGGGGAGAAGACAGAATATTTTTGCTTCTCCTTTCTGCTTTGATTGGCATCTCCACTGCGGTTCTAACTCCTACCAGATATCAATTAATTTGGCTCATTTATTAACAAAAAAATCCATTTTATTACCATAACATGGGTACATACCTTCAAAAATGCATTTTTTAAAAAAAATTCTTGTTCTTTCCTAAATTGACTATAAATATAAATACTCAGTTTTGCCTATTGGAGTTATATAGAATATCTAATCTCATTTATCTGTGCATTTGCAAATGGTTGTTGTAAGGTAGGTAACGTGCAGAGGTGGAAGAAACTAGCTAGTGTGTACGCTTTCTCTCTCTCTCTTCAAAGGCTTCCTCCTTTATAGAAACAAAACATACTTATATAGAAAATACAGAAAGTGGGGAAAAAAAAGACTGCTACCTGTAATTTCATTTCCCAGAATGGTGAGATTATTTTGGTATATTTCCTTTGTGATTTCTTACAATGTGGAGTTTTAAATTTAACATCATATAAACATGATTTTCTTATATAAATTCCTCCAAACCTAGTTTAAAAGAGTACTGCTTTGTTGATATGGTCCCCTTTGCCTTCATGTCTAGGAATGTGATTTATAATTGTAAACCATATACAATTTTATTTCTCCTCCCACCCCCCATTTAACATTAGCATTCTACCTTATTATACATTATGGGAAGTGTCATAGGTAAAAGACTTTGCTGTTTTACTGGAAGGAAGAGATCTCTGGAAGAGACTAACTGGTGGACATAGAGTAGGGACACCTGTGAAGGGTGAATAAAAAAAATTACTGTGGAGAGGGAAAGGAATTGAGTTTCCCTTAGAAAAGAGTGAGGGTCTTGAGATCTGCAGATGAGATATGGACTAGATCATAGCATGCACATTGAAATACACAGTTGCAATGGAGAAAAGAGAGATGGCTATTGCGCTGAGTCAGCTATATGTACCTTCCACCAGTACCTACCCCACCTGTAGCATTTACATCTTCTAGGGTTTACCTTCTCATGAGCAGCATATTCTGTGATGGTTGCTTCAGCAGTAGTCTTGGGAGACTCCTGAAGTAGGCCCATTCAGGTAATTTTTCTATTTTAAGATCAACTGACCTGGAACTTTAATACATCTAAAAATCTCTCTTCCCAGCATTACCTTGGTTAGTGTTTGACTAGCCAGAAGGTAGGAATCTTGGCTGGGGTAGGGGATGGGGAACATGCTCTCTTTACAGTTTTGCTTAACTAGTGCTTACCATAGTACTTCTTTGTTGTTTATATTTCATAATATATTTAACATGGTGATAACATTAGTTGATGAAAATGACCAATATTCCAGAAATATTAAAACTACTATAATACTTCATAAAACTTATTGCCCGGGAGAAATTTATGTATACAGTGTGTTGTAATTGGTGTTAAATGAACATTCTTAATAAAAAATAATTTAATGACTAATATTCTATTGTATAGAATTTATTATTGATGTTTTATTAATTAGCAGGACTTTGGGTTTGTTTTATATTTTTCACTTTAAAGAATATCTTTATAATGAACTTTGCCTTTTCTTTTTACTTTTACCTTATAGGGAATTGCTTATCTAGTTTGAAGATCCCCATATAACTTGTCAAAAAGATTTTGTTATTTTGTGTTCTAGGCAGTAATGCTTAGTGTCTTTTGTGCCATATCTTTTTCAATCTTAAACATTTTTAGTTTTTCATATTTTGATAGGAGTAAAACTATTTCTCATTGTTTTTTGCATTTAAAAATTCAACAGCCTTTGAACTTTTTTCTTCCATATGCCTACATTAGATATAGTAGTTTTTGTGATAAAAATTCAATTTAAGTACTGTGACTAAACACACTGTGGCAAGTTGCTTCTTTCTTCTTGGTCTCAGTTTTCTCTGTGTGGTGGAATAGCGGAATGAGATTTCTTTTAGTTCTGTGATTATATATTAAAAACTTTCCCATGCCTTATTTTTCCTTAGTTAAAGATCTTTAATACCCCTTAGCACTTTGCTCAGACCTTTTGGGATAGACTTTATAGTCTTTTGGATAGTCACACACTATTAGATAATTAGAAATAGGTGGGCATTGTGGTGGGGTGACTGTAGAAGTTGCCAGCTTTATGGTTCTGTATCAGTGTTACACTACTGTTTTATTTCACAGTTACCCAGTCAACGTTAGAGCTTTACTTGGATTTGGAATCAAGAGAATAGGCCTTCAAAAGATTCTATAAAGATCTATACTAATGGTGAGAATGGTAGAATAATATGGGTTACAGAGCAGTGAAGCAGACAAGATAAAACACTGCCAGTTCCTATTTTTGCATGTTTTCAATATCAAATTATGTTTTCCTGAAATGGATGAACTGTTCCCTATGTGGTTTAATGGGTTCAGATTATGCATAAACAAATATTTTCCTTGTTATAGATGCCATATTTTTTCAGGCTGCATTAGCTTGTTACCAGTGAGGCTATACTTTTGACTTATATTTAGCTTGTGGTAAACTACAGGCCTTAGATCTTGTTACTTCTTGTCAAACAAAGTGTGCTTCCCACCATGCTTATGTAATTGAGTTTTGAATATAAATTCAGAGTATTCATTTTTATTCTTCATGAACTTTACAGTCATTTTAGTTTGTCTTAGCAGCTTATTAAAATCTCTTTGAATTCTGTCATTCAGAGTGTTAATATCCCTTTCAGATATCTTCAATCTATATATTTGATAAATGTGTCATATGGTTTTGTCTGTCATAAAAATTTTGAGAAATTTAGGAATAAAAGAGCCCTATGATCTATCACCTTCCTGTTGCAAAGTAATTTGCAATATAATTGACACTCAGCATTCTTGAGTATTTAATCAACTTCAAAGTAGTCTAACTGTATTAATATTTAATTCTCATTTTAAATCTTATCCACAGGTCCATCACAAAAGACTCAAATATATGCCTTGCTGTAATCAAGTTTCAGTATGTCTTCTCCATTTGTCTGTTTTGTCATTCTAGCAATCTTATTTAAATACACCCCTCTACCCACCCCCAAAGGAAACGAGTAAGGGTTTCTACTTAAAATTTTTATTTATATTTTTATATCTCTTATGCTGAAAACTTTAGTTTTTGATGACATTAACACTTACATTAATCATCTACTTTTATTAATTTCAAAACAATATAGTACCGAAAACAGGTTTTTGTTTGTTTGTTTGTTTAGTTTCTAGGTTATATCCTACTTGGGATCTTTTACTGGTGTTACTGTTATGTGAAGTCATTCCTCCCCGTGTGATTAAGCCTCCAACTTAAACTGATTAGATTCATTTGTTGTATTTGGCTTTGGATTTTAAAGGATTGCCTTTTGCAATATTGTGATTTATAAGAAATACATACCAAATAAATACATATATTTCTCATGTATTTATTTGGTATTTGTCCACAGTTCCTTGCTCATAGCCTCCAAATGTCTTGGAATTTCCTGAGTGTTGAGAGTAATATAGGTGTCTTTTGTTATGTGAATAAGGTGAAGTTTGGAAGCATCTAAGTAAGGATGGGAGCTAGTTGCCAATGTGATTAGAGGTTGGAACTCTCAGTCCCATCTCACCTCATGGAAGGGGAGAAGGGCTGGAGGTAGAATCAGTTGCCAGTGATTTAATCAGATATGCCTATATAATGAGGCTTCCATAAAAAGCTAAAGGACGGGTTCGAAGAACTTTCTGGTTAGTGAACATGTAGAGATTTATGGAAAGTGGTAAGCCTAGGGAGGACATGGGAGCTCTGAGCCCTTTCCCTATACCTTGCCTTACCTGCATCTCTTCCATCTGGCTGTTCTGGAGTTATATACTTTTTATAATTAACCAGTAATCTAGAAAGTAAAATGTTTTTCTGAGTTCTGTGAGTTGCTGTAGCAAATTAATTGAACCTAAAGAGAGGAGTCTTGGGAACCTCTGATTTATAGCCATTTGGTCAGAAGTACAGGTAACAACCTGGGTTTTTGCCTGTCTTCTGAACTAAATTGCCAAGGAAGGGGTCATTGGAACCTCCAATCTGTAGCTGGTCAGTCAGAAGCACAGGTGACAGCCTGGGCTCACTGCTGGCTCTGAAGGAAAATGGAGGAAGGCAGTCGAATTGAGCCCTCCTTAACCTGTGGAATCGATAGGGTAGGTAAATATGTAGATATGAGCTGAAGGGAGAAGTTCAGTAAGGGGTTAACAAGGCCTCAAGGCTGGTTTAACAGTAAAATGTACAAAATTAGATATCTGACAGCTTCAAGGGACTCCCTTGTTTTCCCATGGGCAGAAGCTAAACAGAAAAATAAGATATCTAACAGCTTCAGGCAACTCCTTCATTTTTCCTAGACTAGGTGTGGGAGGGCTCAGAGGGAGGCACCTGGATCCCCATCATTTGAGGAGGGAAGAACAGAAGGAGAACAAAGAAACCCTACTGCCCATACAAACCCCTGACCTTTCCCCCATCCTTCGCCCACTTCTTGGGGCACTCGATTCTCTGTTGAGCTGCCTGCTTGGACTTTCTCCCAAGTGTATTTTGCTTGCTTCCTTTGCTTAATACAGTTGCTTCTGTTTGCTACTCTTTGCCTGCTGTCTTCTCCAAGAGTTGGACCTCCATGCAGATCTTTTGTGGGGTATCCAGAGACTGAGCCTTGGACTCACACAGTGTAGACATGTAAGCGCAGGTAACAGAATCATGCTATCCCTGGGTAGATAGGGTCAGAATTGACTTTGAGTTAAGTTCTTGGACACCCTGACGGGGTGCAAGAATTGGTTGGTGTTTTGTGGGATGCCTCCCTCCCCCTTGGAATAGTCTCCAGAAGTCTAATTTACCTTTCCCTGCCATTTTAATTTATTTATATAAATATTTAAGACATTTATGTGGCCCCAAAATATGAACTACAAAATGAGGCATTCAGAAAAGTCCAGCTTCTGTCCCAATCTCTTTGCTCTCCCAGAGATAAGCATTTCAATCATTTTTGGGCTTATCCTCTCATTTTTTTTTAAGTATAAGAAAATACACATAATTTTTATATTTATACTGTTTTTAATTAAAGAATAGCCAGTTCATATACCATGTCCCTCACTTAATACATGAAGATTACTTCATAGCAATTGATTGAAATCTTCTTCATTCCTTTTGTTGACATAAGAAACGTTTAAACCTGCAGGGAATTTTTATGAGTTTATTTGAGCCAAACTGATGACAATTGCTGGGAAGCAAAATCTCAACAGATTGAGAAAATGCTCTGGAGAATGGCAGCTTTGCAGCTTATTTTATACATTGGAATCAAAGGAGGAGATGGAAGGAGGGTTACATGAAATCCCTTGGTAGTAGATTAAGGGAGCGGGAAGAAGAAAAGCAGGGGGGAAATCTCTGGGATCGGATAAAAAGTAACATGAAGAGATACATTCTTTTACATTGGTGAGTACAGCATAGTTAATAATTAACATGTACAGCAAATAGAGATGATATCTGGGGAACAAGAAAACAGTGAAGGATTCCATGGTCTCCTGCTCTTCTATGGTGGTTGTGCCCTGAAGAGTCTGGAAAAAGGGGATTACTCTGACATTCCAAGGGTATGTTATCTTAGATGCAAAAAGACAATTGATAGACTCACTTAAGGTAAAGGTAACTTTTGTCAAAAAGCTGCAGACCTAGGATGCGACTATCCACCATGACCCTATTTTAGTTAGGATTTTTTTATGTTCAGATCATCCTGTATGGTTACTTTTGTTCTCTGAGTTTGTAAGGCCCACCATGCAGGCCTCTTCTTGAGCTTGTAAGGTTTAGTATGTGGCCCCGTTTTGTTTATACTTTTATACCTGCGACTATCCCATTGTGTGTGTGCAGTAGTTTTATTCAACCATCACTTATTGATGGATAGCTGGGTTGTATTCACTCTTTAGTTATGTTAAATAAAAATATTTTAGACTGACTAGTTAAAGTTACATTACTGGGAGAGACAAAGTGCAATTAGATTAGGTATTAAGTCTCAGTCTGGTGACGTGGATTTAGCACAACTGACTACATTTTGGAACATTTGTCTCTTTTTTTTCACAGTTACTAGAGATGGTCCAGCAAAGAATGGCTTTATATACATAGCACTTTGTGCTTTTGCCAATATAAGAAAATGGTTTAAAAAAAAAAAGTTCTGTAATACCTTGGTAAGATTTGTGAGAGAGCAAAGATAAATGTATCTTCAGTTTACTATTCTCAATGAGAGGTCTGGCTAGATGTTATTATGAATAAATATTGAATCCTACGAGATAATTATTCTGTGTCTGTTGCAACAACTGTTTTTCCTAATTAATTTTAATTATTAAGATTTAATTATAATAAAATTTCTATCGTTAACCTATTCTTGCATTCCTGGGATAAATTTAATTTGGTTATGATCTATTTTTTAAAAAATTAATACATGATGGATTTGAGTCACTATTTTATTTAATATATTTTTATGCATCTGTGTTTTACAAATGAGATTTGCCTACAATTTTCTACTCTCGTGTCTGTTTTTTCACATTTAATTTTTCTTATTATTTGTCATTATGCTATAACTAACATGCAGAGAAGTCCAAGTCACAAAGCTAATATGTAGAACTCGATACATTTTCGCTTCTTTTCCCCATGCGACCACACCCAGATTTAAACACAGAATTTTCCTGAAATTCACAAAGCTCCCTTTCGTGCCTTTCAGTCAGTACTTTTCCCACCAAAGTCAACCATTGTTCCTATATGTGGAATCCTACAATATGTACTCTTTGTGTCTGCATTCGGTGGCATATATAATAGAATTTCATTGTAGTTTTAATTTGTGTTTCTATAATGATGATTTATGTTTAGTACCATTTCATTTGCTTATTGGCCATTGAGATGTCTTTTTCTGTGATGTGTTCATTCAAGCCTTGCATTTTTCTTCTGTTTGCAGTTGTTAAACCAAAATTACATTCCTGGATTATCTGGTCATGGTGTTTTATCTTTTTAATTTATCGTTGGTTTGCTTTTCCTAACTTTTTATGTTGTTCTTAAGATTATTTTACACTTCAAATGGAATGTACATACCTTGTCAAGTGGAATGTAGGTACCTTTATTTTTCCCCTTTTTATCATAGTTTTTCTAAGTATTACATCTACATTCATTCATCAAACAAGGTTATAATAGCTTCTTTTGATGGGTACATATAGTTCAAAGAACTTGAGGAGATTGATGATCTGTTACATTTACCTAGTTATTTGTCATTTTTGTTGTTCTTCCTTCATACTAGAAGATCCAAGGTTTACTCTGGTATCATTTTCCTTTACATGAAGAACTTTCTTGAGTATTTCCTTTAGGGCTCATCTACTGGTGATGAATTCTCCTAATTTTCTTTCATCTGAGTATGTTCTTATTTTTACTTTATTTCCGAAGGATATTTTCACTTGATGTAGTTTTCTGGGTTGAGAGTTCCTTCAGAATTTTTTATGTATTGTTTCACTATTTTTGGCCTTCTTGATTTCTAATGAGAAATCCAGTCATTTAAATCCTTATTATACTATAGGTAATATGTCCTTTTTTCTCTGGCTACTCTCAGGATAAGATACTTCTTTTATATTTATTTGGTTTCAAGAGCTTTATTTTGATGTTTTGGTTTGTGGTTTGCTTTGATTTTGTCTCTTTTTTTTTTTTTGCTAATCATCTTGAATCTGTAAATGTATATTTTTCAACAAATTTATAATGTTTTCAGGAATTATTTCCTCAAGTAGATTTTTTTTTTTTCTGTGCCAGTATGTTTCTTCTCATGGTTATCTATGGATCCATTCATATTTTTGAATCTTTAAAAAATTTTAAAATATCTTTTCTTAAAGTTGAATTTTTTTTTGGTCTAATGTTATTCTGTCTTCTCCATTATGCTGTTAAGCCAAGCCAATATTTTTTATATCAGATACTACACTTTTTAGTTAAAAAAAAATTTTTTTTGTATAAGTTATACTTTTCATCAAGAAATTTCTCTTTCCACTGGTTTCATTATCTAATGCATCCTGTTTATAATATATATCTGTTTTAAAGTCTTTAATAAGTCTAACATCTGTTTCATCTAATATTTGATATTTCTCGATTGTTCTTTCATTTGGGAATTGCTCATATTTTAATGGTTTTTGGTATATACAAAAATTTTGGTTGTGTCTTGGACATTTTGAATATTTTGTTGTGAGACTGACTCCTATTGAAATCCTCTGGAGAATGTTGGCTGCTTTTCTGTCTTATCAGACCTTGACTTGGTTGGGTTCTTTCAGATTGAAGTTTCTATCTGAACTTCTTTAGGTAGAGGTATAACATCAGTTCATTTTTATAGCCTTTGCTGTACTTTTATCTTTGTTGAAAATTTGGGCACATTGTCTGTTCTCAAAGGAAACTTTCCCCAGTTTCTCTGGCTGAAAGGAAGGAGTTCTACAAGAATTTAGCCTCTGTACTACACACAGTTTTTCCTGAATGGGGCTGCTGTCAGGTCTAAGAAGTGAGAGAGGAAAGAGAAAAAATAACAAAGACTGTCCCCTCAATCTTTATACTACAGAGTCTTCGTTTATTGTTTCTCTATTTAAAGAATGAGTTTTCACTCAGGGTTTTATGTTCTTATGCTAGAGCAAAAGTATAACTTTCAGGTCTGTCCTTGGGCCAGGCTGGAAGAGAAAAAAGAAGAAAAAAAAACTAACCACTTGGCCTAAGAGTTTTGCTGGCCATTCCTCTTATATGCTGATTCAGCTTGTCTTTGGTCAATTCTAAAAGGTATCAGAGGGGGAAAAAAACAGGAAGCCAACTGCCACTGTATTATTAGTAATTCTTCAAGTTTTGACTTTGTTCTCTAATCCACCTGCTCTTACTAATTTTTTTTTTAGAAGTCTCAGGTAGTTGCATGTTTTTATTTTATTTATTTTTTTTTCCTGTAGATTTTTTATTGTAAACAGTGGAAGAGACTGGAAGGCTCACATTCTTTTTTTGAAATAAATTTCACAACACAAAATTCTCTGTTGCCAGTTGTTTTAAAAAGCAATTAAAAGAACTCAGTCCAGGTGTACTGCCTTTCTCATATTTAGTCCTGTGAATGTAATGTATATGTATCCTTTTTTCCCTCTGACTGCTGTTGAGATTTTTCCCTTTATCAGTGGCTTGAATGAATGTGTAATTTGATTTTCTCAAGGATCACATAGCCTCTTTATGTCTTTTCTGTATGGTTGAAATTTAGTGCTTAAAACATTTGGTTTATACATTTTGTTCAGCTTTTCTGATTGTCTTATCCTTGTCCTTGTTAATATTGAAAGTCTCTTGGGTGATTTTGATGTCTCTGTCAACTGTTATCACAAAATAAGTTAGAAAAGTCTTCTTTTTGTATTCTTTGAAATACTGTTTTTTCCCCCATTGTTTTCCCAGTTATCATAACTATTCTAGACAAATGGATAACCAGCTTAAGTTCCACAAAAATTTCTACTGACATTTTTTTCTGTTAATTTTTAATTGAAGTTTAACACACACACACACACACACACTCTCTCTCTCTCTCTCTCTCTCTCTCTCTCTCTCACACACACACACACACACACACACACAAACACACACATTTAATGGCTAGATTTATTCATGTTATTCAGTGTGTTAATAAATACCTTTTTTTCCCAAGCACATCATTCTATTGCATAAATATACTATAATTTATTCAGCTTCTCCCTTGTTTATGTGTATTTGCATTGTTTTTATTTTCTGGTGATTGTAAATAAAGCTTCTATGTACATACCTTTTTGTGTACATATGGAATATTTTTGAGGGTCTGTAATTGGGAGTGTATTTGCAGGATCGTGGGATAGTTGTATGTTTAATTTAGTAGGAGTTATCAATTTTTCAGCATGGTTATTACTATTTTATATTCCAGTCAGCAATATATGAGAGTTTCAGTGCTCCACATCTTGGCCAACATTGGTTATTTTAATTTAAAAAAATTAGTTCTTTGAAGAGTATGCAGCGTTATCACATTATAATTTTATTTTGCATTTCCTTAATAAGTAATGACATTGAGCATCTACAGTTACTGGCCATTTGGTGTCCTCTTTCATGAAGTACCTGTTTAAATATTTTGGCATTAAAAAAATTGGGTCATTACTTTTTATCATAAGGAGTTTTTTTATATGCTTGATATGACTTCTTTGCTTTTAATTTTGATGTAGTTGAATTTATTAAATTTTTATCTTATAAGTAGTACTTTTTTGTTTCCTGTTTAAGGCATTTTTACTTACATTAGATTTATTTTTCTATGTTTATTTTTAGAAGCTGTATTAATGTTAACATTAAGTGAATTTCCACCTTGAATGATTTTGTGTATATTATTTAAGAGAAGGTTCAAGTTTATTCCTATTTTGCATACTTTTAAAAACTGCAACACTCTCATTTATTGACAACACTATTCTTTTGAATTACATTGTTACTTTTGTCACAAAGTCAAGTTTTGTTGTGTATGGGTGGACTTTTTCTGGCTTTCTGTTATATTTCATTAATTTGTTCATCCTTACTACAGTATCACACTATTGCTTAACAGTAAATCTTGAAATCAGGAAGTGTAAGGCCTACAACTTACAGGTTTATAATTTTAATAGCAAGCTATTAAATATCTTCAGATTTATGTGTCAGACAAATATTACTAGCTTTAACTTAAAAAAGGATATTTTCTGTGAAAAAAATCTAAAATATAGAAGCTGCAAATAAAATATACACAATAATGTGGATGCCCACTAAATATGTGAAACTTCATTAACTTTTGCCTATTTAATTATGAATAAAGATCAAGAAATAATCCTTTCAGATTGACAAAGATAAAGATTGTGAGGTTATTAGAAAATAAGCACTGTACATGGTTGATGCCACTGTAAATTGGACAGTGTTTCTGGGAGATTATTTAGCACTGTGTATCAAAATAGTAAAATATTCTTACTCATAAAAATAGAGCTGTTACAATGAAGAGTTTTATTTTGTTAACTATAGGTTTTCATAGATATTGCTTATTAGGCAGGAGAATTAAAAAATGAGAATAAAATTCTTAATTTGCTTTTCTACGGTAATTAGCAGTACTAGGTTTCTTTGAGCCTTTTCCTCAAATGGTACTAAACTTCAGTGGTGGAACAGGGTTTGGGGATATCATATATTGATAAAATATGTATTTATATTACTCCATTGGCTCTGGCTCAATGGAGTAATATATCATTTATCCTCTTGATAAATGAAAAAAAAAACTTTGGAGAACTAGACAAGGCAGTTTACAGTAAAATATGAATAAAAATATAATAAAATGCTTCAACTTGTATATAGGGTTAGCCCTATGGAAGATTAATAAAAGAAAATATCAGCACTGAACTAAGTTATTGGGACAGGCTTATGGAATAGGTAGATTTTAATTGCATTTTGAAGGTAAGGCTATGTATATAGGGATAATGAACATATCAGTTAAATTCCACAGTGTAAACAAGAGCTATAAAACTGAATATAGGGAAGAGTGAAGAGATAAAAATAGTTAATCTATTAATTCCCTTAAACTGGAGCACACCCTTTGTGCCTTATGCTAATAATTCAAAGATGAATTAAATGGTCTAACCTTATAAGAAGTCATTTTATTGCTAGAGGGTTTAAATGTAAATGGTGTGTGCTTTTTTGAAAGTACATTCCATTGCCTTCTGTTGTCTCTTTAATTTTCTGTTGATTAATGGTGTTTCTGTGAAGTTGATATAAATTCTGTTTTGGGAGCATAATTAAGTGATGATTATAGCATGAATAAATTAGGGAAATCGGATATTTTCTGTAATGAATGTTACTTAATGAATTATCTTCTATAAGAGAACTTTCTTAATCTTTGATTTAGAGCAACAGAATAAAGTGATTCAAGCTATATGCTTTCAGTAGAAATTTAGAAAATTTATTTTAGTTAAAGAACACATAGGTGAAAATGTTAGTTTATCAGACAATAGAGTAATATTACTATACTTTTCTAATCTTAAAAGAATAAATGTTAACACTTTTTTACATTAAAGTGTATTTATTCTTTCACAAAAATATACTGAGTGGCCAGAATGTGCTTGGGACTTTCCTACGCGATGGGAAAATATTGCTATACAAAAATACATGTTTAGTGGCTTGGTTTAGAATGTTTTCTCGAATTCTCTAAGACTTCATGGACCATTGCTTGGTTCATTTGCCTAATTATTGCCATTTTATTTTTTTAGAGGTTTTCTTGTCAGGCTCCTTTGGATAGGCTGTGAATTTATCTTTTGGTCATGTTTCTATCTACAGTTCAGTCAATTATGATTGCAGAGGTGTGTAGTCCATAGTGTATCTTCCTCATGTGGATTATAAGCTAGGTGAATTTCCTAATTTTCTCTTTAGATATGTGTTAGGGGCAATGGCCCATCTAGCACAGAGAGCTTGTTTTCAAAAGACAGCTAATATTTTAATTTTCAGTCTACCAAATAAAGTCATTACCTTTTACCACCTGGGTCCAGTGTACCCTTTCTTACTTTTTCTTTTTAGTTCAATTAATGAATAATTTACAGAATAGTGAAAAACCACTTTATTAGAAATTTTAATAAGAATTTAAGCACAGCAAATCTTTTTATGTCAATTTTGTAATCTTTATGTAAATTTTGGTGCACGGATATAAAACATTAAAGAATATCTTCAGGACGTGGTTCCATAGTGTAATGGTTAGCACGTTTGCTTTACACGCAAAAGGTCCTGGGTTTGCGCCCCAGTGGAGCCACGGTCCATGGTCGACGGCCATGCCACCTTGAACAAGCCCGATGTCTGATCTTGGAAACTAAGCAGGGTCAGGCATGGTTAGTACTTAGATGGGAGACCACCTAGGAAGACCAGGTGCCATAAGCATAAATAATAATAAATAATAAAAAAAGATAAAGAATACCTTCACATGTTATTTTAGTAAAACAAAGTAATCCAGGTTGTTACAAAATACTGTGTGGTAAAGTTCTTTCAGTTGAATGGTTAACTGGAGGAAAATGCCACATATATTTTTTTTCTTAGAAATATGTTGTTTGCTCATAATTCTTAAGTTATATAATATTTCTCTAGGATATTATCATCAATCTGAGTTGTCATTTACATGATCATTTTGACCGCCATTGTTAGAGTGCTGCTGTCTCTTTGCACCCATCCTTTGATGTGTCTAAATATTGTAAAATATCTTTCTTTGTCAGTTTTTCCCTTCTCTGTTATGGATGGAAAATGAAAAATATGGAGTTCTCAAATAGTTATTCAGTGAAAGCGAAATACCGACTACAAAGATGGTATCTTTAAGCCTGATAAGTACCTTCTTGAAAGGTGATGCAACAATTTGGTCAACACTGCATAAAAACTGGATGATGATTTTTTTCACTTATTGCATCAATATTGTAGGTCAGAGGTTGACAGACTTCTTCAATTATCTGGCTGTCTGTTTTTGAAAATAAAGTTTTATTGGAACATGGTGATGTTTAATCATTTAGAAATGGCTGCTTCTGTGCTATAATGACAGAGTTGAGTGTGGCAGAGACAGTGTGGTCCACAAGTCCATAACCCTTTAAGAAAAGTTTGGCAACCTTGTTCTAGGTGATTCTCCCATGTTCCTTTTTTAAAATTATTTTTTATTTTATTCTTTTTTCAGCATGATAGGGAATAATTGATGAATGATGATGAATACTGATAAAATACCACCTAGGATTATGAAATAACTTTGTTTTAAGATAGAGGAAGAATAAGACCAAAATCCTGCCCAGATTTATAAAAAGATCCAATGGATCCATATGGTAATTGTAAAATAGAATGAGTTCTGTTTCATTACTAAAAGATATAGTGAATTTTTTTCTCTTTAGAAGACCTCTAAGAAAGAATAAACAGATTTCTAATAATGATTGATCATGAAATATCCCCTCTTAACAATTAAGCTTAGCAAGTTTAGCTGTTATTATCTATAGTAAGGTATGCTAAGGAACAAAACCTCAGTAGAAGAATTTGAGTCCAGTGGACCCTGATGATGTATCAAGGCTTAAGTCTTATATGTTACCTCATATCTTTGAAAAGTCATGGTTTTTAACATTTATCCAAACTGTCTATGCTATTTTTTTATAAGAAAACATTTTAAAAATCAAGTCGATGTTGTGCAGCTCCTTTTTTAAATTGAGGTATAATTGATATATACCGTTATATTAGTTTCAGGTGCACAGCATAATCATTTGATATTTGTATGCATTGCAAAGAGATCACCAGAGTAAGTCTATTTACAATTGGTCACTATATGTAGTTACAAAATTTTTTTCTTGTCATAAGAACTTTTAAGATCTGCTCTCTTAGCAACTTTCAAATATAAAATACAGTACTGTTAACTGTAGTCACCACACTGTACATTACATCCCCATGACTAATTTTATAACAAGCAATTTGTACATTTTGACCTCCTTCACTCTTTTTGCCCACTCCCCAGCCACCCGCTCTTGTCACCCCCCAATCTCTTCTCGGTATCTGTAAGCTTGGCTTTTGTTTTGTCTTTTTAGGGGCCACATATAATGAGATCATGTGATTTTTGTCCTTTTTTTTTGGACTCATTTCACTTAGCATTATGTGCTCAAGGTCCACCCATGTTGTCACAAATTGGCAAAATTTCATTATTTCTTTGTGACTGAAAAGTATTCCATTGTATGTTTCCACATCTTCTTTGCGAATCTCTTCTTAACTCAATTTAACTGATTATTCCATATTATTCTCTTATTGCATCATGTGGCATTGGCTATAATAAAGTTTTTCTGTTACAAATCACAGATAATGTAGCATCAATATGTTTTTTAAGATAGATATTTGGATTTGCTGTTTATTTTGTTCATAGTGTGAAGAAACTTGATTTTCAGCTTCTGTTTATAAAGTGATGCAGCTGAATTTGTCACTGAAGTTAAAAAAAATCATTACTATGAAAACTGGCAGATGAAGGAGTTAAGTTTGGAAGTGTTACATAGATATAATTTTCAAGTTTTGGTGTGCAAAATGCATGTTGTGATGTCCTAATTATGTTCATTTTACCATTTTACTTTTTATGAATCATTGTAACCAAGGTTATTTTATTCTACCAGCTTTCTGAAGAGATTTAAGTTTGTGCTGAGACACAAAATAGCTGATTTTGAAATTTGAACATAAAAGCATGAAAGTTCTTATAACAAATTTTTCCTCATACAGTAAAGTTAAATATTTAAATTGGAATATTTTTCTCAGTTATTCTTAATAATTAGAACTCAGGTAAATTATAATCATAAGAGGAGATTATTAAATCATTATATATTGCTATTGGTACCAAATGAGTAGAACCATTAAAATTAACTATAATCTCCTTTTTAAAATGTATTCATACTAAGAGAATAGTCATAAATCTTTTGTCTTTATTGTTTTTAAGGCTAGAGGAGCAGACGTTCCTGAGATTCCTGGAGACCTCAATCTGAAGACAAGTAGCACTACAGCCAGTATGAAGGTTAAACATGTGAAAAAGTAAGTATAATTTTACAGTGGGTTTTAAATGAATTCCCGTAAATGGAAATCAGTTCTTTAGTTCTCTTACAACTTTTATTTATATTTCCTACTAAATAAGCTCTTACTATCCATACATTAAATTATACTGTTAAGCTTTAAATTGTGATTCAACAATTAGTGGAAAAGCTCTGACGATTATCTACTAGTCTAAAAATATACTTTAATTTTTTTCTTGCAACAACTTTATGCTATTATTATCTGTGAGGTTGCATTTGTCCAACAGGAACAACTCAAATATGTCCTTTTGGTACCTTTAATACGTGTTCCCATTCATTTAGAAAAATCAAGTTTGTTGTTTGAGTTATGAGATTGCTGTATCTCAGCGTTGCCTTTGAGAGGGCCTTAAATAGATGCCAGTCATTGATTTAAGTGAAATAAATATCTTAAGGTATCTATTTCGGTTTCAAACATAAGAACCATCTTTTCACTTGGCAGAAGGTTAGATAGCTATATTTTTATTATAAGTAGAGAAAAGACAAGGATAAAAATGTCCATTCTGCATCCAGACCCACCAATCCAGGACTGATGGGCTGCGACAACATTCACAGGTAAAACCTGGCTTTATATTTTGTGGTGGGAATGCTGCTTCTGGTTAGAAGCTGGCTGTTCTCAGTTTCCATAACATTTACTGAAAGCATAGTTTTACTGTGGGCATTGACTAGGGTCATGATTACGAGAGTATAGTGATGCTTTTTAATTTTAATTTAATTTTGTTTTGGTCTTGACCTGTGCACTAAATGTAATTTTCATTTGATTCAGTGTATCCCTGAAAAGGTTTGTGTGAGTATATGTGTGCTCATGCGCATGTGCTTATTAAATAGTTTCGCTTGCATGAGCTCTTGAACCCATTTTATTTTCTCCTTAGGCTTAGTAATTTAGACTATTTCAGTGTCTTATACCTCACTTATTTATTTCATGTACTTCAGGTTACCTTTCACTAAAGGTCACTTTCCGAAGATGGCTGAATGTGCACATTTCCATTATGAGAACGTTGAGTTTGGCAGCATACAGGTATGTTTGAAATATTTCCTTCACACTGAATTAAGCTATATCTCTATCTCTATCTCTATACCTGTATCTCTGTATCTCTACATCCATATCTGTATATCTGACTTTGGACACGTAGTAGTTTTTCTATTGGTTTCTTACTGGTTGATGTGAAAACATTTATTCTCTTATATTTATTAATACTTGATTTCTGATGACTCCTATTTCAATTTTATAAGAGAATCAATGTAAATCTCAGAATTTCGATCAGATTCCTAGACAGACTTTACCACTGTTTTATTAGCATGAACTATTCTAGTCGTTACCTGGACTCTTGTGTTAGGTTGTAGAAGTCATAGATAAATCACAGTCTGGGTGAAGCAGAGTAAGGTTTAGGGGTAGGAGTGCTAATGGAATTTTAAAAAAATGTTCTTTCTTGTTGTGAAGTATATTGTGTGTGTGTGCACGCAGGTGTACACCCACATTTGAAAGCCCAGGTTAAGAGAGAAAATAATTTCCTTTGTCCTTCCTATATTGTATTTGCCTTCCCTACTCCAGAGCTTACTGATAACCATGACTTATGTAATATTCATTATTTTTTTTATAGTTTTACTATCTCTGTGTATCCCTAATTAACACAATGTTTAGGTTTGCCTGTTTTAGAGCTTTATAGAATTGGAATTACTATCATTCATTCATCTCATTCAAATATTTACTGAGCAAGTACTAGGTACCAACACTGTTTTATGTGCTTTGCCTACATTAGTGAAATAATAACAAAAACCAGAGACCCATTCTGAGAGAGCATAGAGGCTGGCCAAGAAGCTCAGTGCTGTGGTAAAAAAGAGCAGGACAAGAAGTATCAGGGGTACTGGGGGTGGATCGAAATATTAAACCTGGATGGGTTTTATTATTGAAAGTATTCTTTCTTGCTTCTTTCATTTAACATTATAAAATTTATCCCTGGAGATGTATGTAGTTACAGTTTGTTAAGTTTGTTCACTGCTGTATATTAATTCATAGCATGCATATATCACTATTTATCCTTTTTTTTGTTTGTTTGTTTGAAACTTGGATTGTTGCCAGTTTTTGATTATTTTAAACAGCCTCTCTGTGAAAATTGTCGTACACAAATCCTGGTGCACATATGCAGAGATTTCTCACAGTATATACCTGTGAGTGGAATTTCAGGGTTATAGCGTTCTCCCATGTCTAGGTTTACTAAGTAAAGCCAAACTACTTTTTGAAATGATTTACAAGTATATACTCCCAAAAGCAGTAAATGAGAGTTATTGTTCTACATCTTTGCCAACTCTTGGTTGTTTGACACTTGCTAATTTTCACCAATCTGATGGGAATGTAATTCTTTCTCTCACTGTATTTTTAACTTGCAATCCCCTAATTTCTAATGCAGTTGAGCATCTTTTCAAATGTTATTGGGCAGTTGATATTCCTATTTTTTAAAACTCTAGATCAAGTCTTTTGTTCATGTTTGATAGATTTGCTTGTAGTTTTCCTATTCATGGGAATGCTTTACGTGTTTTGGATGTTAGTCCTTTCATGTTGCACCTAGTTCTTTATTGTTTTTCATATGAATGAAAAACACCTTTTCTCACATTGTGGCATTTTTTCCCCCCTCTATAATCCCTCCCACCCCCACTTCCACCCCTGACCTATGGATGTTGCTGTTTCCCTTTAAGAACTGGATCTCTGAAGGCAAGGCATCTCCTCCCACACGCTCACGGCCGGGGCCTGGTCCCCCACCACCTCGGTACACTTGGGGGGCCTGGCACACCCAGGGCCTGGTGCACCTAGGGGCCTGGCGCACTTGGGATATGGTCTGTGGTTCCACCTGGGGCACAAACCTAGGATCTTCTGCGTGTAAAGCAGACGTGCTAATCACTATACTATGGAGCCACCCCATGGCATTTTTTTTTTTTTAAACTCTATGCTGCTTTTAATATATAGGCATTGTTTACTTTATTTTTTATTTTATGTATTTTATGTAGTTGTATGAGTGTGTAGACCTTCTGGCTTGTAGTTTTTCTGCTATATTTAACATGTTCTTCCCTCTGAAGTTATGAAGATATTGTCCTGTATTTTTTCTAAAAGTTTTATAAGTTTGACTCTAACATTCAAGTTACTTGGAATTAATATTTATGTATAGTGTGAAAAAGAGTGATATTAAAATTTTTGAACAATGTATAGTGATTAGCACGTCTGCTTTACACGCAGAAGGTCCTAGGTTTGTGCCCCAGGTGGAACCACAGACCATTAGTATGACAACCAGACAGGATAGATATTAACCATAGCAATGGAGCCTGAGTCCTGTTAGCCTTCTCCTGTGCAAAACATCACCCCTCTAGTTGTGTGGATTATTGGTGGTCCAGTATTTCAGCATTTTAACACAGTGGTACCTTTTATATTATTATTTTAAAATTTGAACTAGTTGTCTTAGAGTTTTCCAGTGAAACAGAACCAATTTATTTGTATTTGTGTGTGTGCATGCATGTATGTGTGTGCGTAGGGAGGGAGGGAGAGGTGTTTGGGGAAGGGGAAGGAGGGAGAAAGAGAGAGAGAGAGAGACAGAGAGACAGAGAGAGACAGAGAGAGACAGACTGAGAGATTGGGATTGTTTTTAAGCTATTGGCTCCTGTGATTGTGGAGACATAGTAAGTCTAAAATGTCCAGAGTAGGCCAAAGACCCAGGGAGGAGTGATTGCAGTTTGAATCCAAGGGCAGTATGCTGGCAGAGTTCCTCTTCTTTAGAGGAGGTCAATCTTTTTTTTTTTTTTTTTATTATGATTCAACTGATTGTATGAGGCCCACCTACATTATGGACTGCTTAACTCAAAGTCTACTGAATTAAATGTTCATCTCATCAGGAAACTATTTCATAGAAACATTTGGAATCATGTTGGACCCAAAGTTAACACATAAAATTAAATAGCACAGTCTGTCCTTTATCAACTTGGCACTCCTTAAACCATATTTAACCTCTAAACAAAGACAACAACAAGGTCATACTTCTGCCTAATGTGATCAGCTATTTTTCAAAAACACACTCTTTTCCCAGAAGAGGATGCGAAGTCCTCAGGTGATGTTTACTCTTCTTGATATTCCATAATTTAAATTAAACTATGAAGTAAAATTAAAAATACTTAAATCCCATGATATAAATCTTATGTTATACAAGACAGAAAGAGAGGGAAGAAAACAATGATATACGCTATACACACACAAACACATTCATAACAAATTAATGATGAAATACTCATGGCAGTTAGAATCCTAGTTTCTGTAACTGGTCATATGGTTGTAGATGGTATTATAACTGTCTTCTTCCACTACTCATTCCATATTTCCTTTGCCCTCAACAATAACTTTAGCTGGTTGTGGTTCTTTACTTGGTGGGGTGACCCAAATTTTCATTCTGGGTCTGGCCATTAATCCTGTTTGAATTGGCCTCTTGTAATTTTTCATTGCATTTAATCACAAGGCATTTCAGGTGTACTCTTTCTTACCTCCATTGTGAAGTAGAAGTTCAGTTTCCCCTTGATAGTCAGAATCAGTCACACCATCCAACACCGTAAATAACTTCCTCCTTTTCCTGTTGATTGAGAGACATAAGGAGCCCAAATGGCAGGGCAGCTATCTTAACTTCCAGTTCAATGAAAAATTATTGTTTTGTCTTTGGGTGGAAGCATTTCTTCCTTTGGAACTGAGACCTTGAGGCCAGGAGAGCATACAGTCCTGGGGAAAGGAAGGAAAAATTTCGCTAGTGAGTCACATGAGTAATATTGAGTGGTGCCACTCCCATTTCTACCCATTGAGTCTTGTTTCTACAACCTGATTAAATTTAAATACACTAATGACTATTACCAGTAGCAAGGAGAGCATGGCTAGTTCATGGCATGATATGCAATAGAGATACACAACATATCACCATTGGATCCTTGGAATCAAACACTTATTAGAGACAAGGTTCTTGATGACTGTACACACACATACACACACATATCTTTAAACATTTTTGTCAAACTAATGAGTATAATGAGATTTTCATTTCCCTAATGATTAGTGATGTTGAGCATAATATCATGTGCTTATTATCCATGAGACATAACATAGTTGTAACATTTTTTGATCCGATCTGCCCATCTCTGTCTTTCAATTGGAAAATTTAATTCATTTCATTTAAAGTAATTACTGATAAGGAAGGACTTCTGTCATTTTGCTGTTTTGTTTTTCATGTGTATTATAGATTTCTTATCCTTCATTTTCTGTATTGCTGTCTTTTGCTTTTAGTTGATTTTTTTTTTTTGTAGTTAAAGGTTTAAATTCCTTTCTCCTTTCCTTTTGTGTATGTTGTTTAGCTACTTTATATCTGGTTACCATGGGGATTACATTTAACATACTAAAATTATAACATTCTAATTTGAATTTGTACCAACTTATCTTCAATAACAAATAAAATCTCTGCCCCTTTATAGCTTGCTTTCCCTCCTTTTGGTTGTTGGTGTAATACAGTTATATTTTTAAACATTATGTGCTCCAAAACATAAACTAATAATTATTTTAAATACATTAGTCTCTTAAATTATATAGAAAACAAAATGCGGAGTTACAAACTGAAGTTACAATGCTAGCTTTTAGATTTATAATTTGAAAAAAGTATATCTCTTATATCATATAAAAAGCAAAAAATGGAATTACAAAGAGTGGTTACAATATTACTAGCTTTTATAATTGCCCATGTATTTACCTTTACTGAGGTCTTTATTTCTTCATGTGGTTCCTAGTTACTGTCAAGTGTCCTTTCATTTTAGCTTTCAGGACTCCTTGTAGCATTTCTTACAGAATAGGTCTAATGATAATGAATTTCATCAGTTTTTATTTATCTGGGCATGTGTTAATTTATATTTTGAAGGATGGTTTTGCTGGATATGGTATTCTTGGTTGACAATTTTATTCTTTCAGCAGTTTGAATATATATTAGCCCACTGCCTTCTGGCCTCCAAAGTTTCTGACATGAAATCTCTTGAGAATCTTATTAAGGATCCATTGTATGTGACTAGTTGCTTCTCTTTTGCTGCTTTTAAGATTCTCTCATTGTATTTGCCTTTTGAAAATTTACTTATTATATTTCCCAAAATGGGTCTCTTTGAGTTCATCTTGGATATTGAGCTTCAGCTTGGATGTTGAGCTTCTTGGATATTTACATTCATGTATTTAGTCATTTGGGGGAAGTTTTCAGCCATTATGTCTCTAAACATTCTCTCTGCCTCTTTTCTCTTTATTTTCATTCTGAGACTCCCACAAAGCATTTGGCATAGCATACCATAGGTCCCTTAGGCTCTATTCATTTTCTTCACTCTTTTTGTTTCTCTTTCTCACACTCAGTACTTTCCATTGTCATACCTTCAAGTTTGCTAATTCTTTCTTCTGCCAGCTCAAATTTGCCCCTAAATCCCTCTTGTGAAATTTTCATTGTAGTTGTACTTTCAGGTACAGAATTTCTTTTTAGGTTTTCTGTTTCTTTGTTGATATTTTCATTTTGTTCATAAATCATTTTCTTAACCTTCTCCACATCGTCTTTTACTTTTTTGGGTATAATTAAGACACTTGTTTTAAAGTCTTTTTCAGGTATATCCACTATCACTTCTTTTTTAGGGAGAGTTTCTGTTGATTTTATTTTCCTTCGAATGGGCCATACTTTTTTATTTCTTTGTATGCTTTGTGGGGTTTTTTTTTTTCATTCAAACTGGACATTTCATTGTAATTACGTACATATAACATACAAAGGAAATTTTAATGAACTCTCCTTTGAGTTTTAGCATTGTGTATCTAGTTGAGTTCTCTGCATCTTTACTTAGATGACTCATAATCTTCTCAAGTTTGGCATGCTCAGAACATTCTCCTCTGAAACCTGCTTCTCCTGCTGTCTTCTTCATCTTGGTAAATAGCAACTCTGTCTTTCCAATTCCTGAAATCAGCCAAAACCTTGGAGCCATTTTCGACTTCTCTCTTTCTGTTATTACTCCTTATATACAGTCCATAGTAACGTTTTTGGCTCCATCTTTAAAATGAATCCAGCATCTGCTTACATCTATTTGTTTCTCTGCTGTCACCTTAGTTAGCTATTGTCATTTTAGGGTTAATATTTAACTAGCCTTATGTAGTTGACACAACAGCAAAAATGCTTCTTTTCAAATGTAAGTCAGATCATGTCACTTTTTTAAAACCCTCCAATTACTTCTCATCTTCTTCAAAGTAAGTCAAATTCCTTAAAGTTTCCTACAAAGATTTATAGGATCTACCTTTAACTTCTGACCTCAACTCTGACTTCTCCTCTAAGACATAGTGTTCTGGCTACAGTTACCTCTTCTATTCCTCCGGTATACAGACCTCCTCCTCAAGACCATTGGACGTTCTGTTTCCTCTACTTGGAAAGCTCTTCTTGGATATTCACATAACTTGCTACCTTCTCTCTTTTAAATGCTCACTCAAATGCTATATTCTCAGAGAGAGCGTACTTTCTCCACATAAGAGTGCAATAGTCATCAATATTTCTCATCTCTCTCCTATAATTTATTTTTCTCTATAACACTACCATCTGACATGTTAAATATTTTATTAATATTTATTCTATTTTTTCCTACTTAAGCATCTAAAACAGTTTCTGACCAATAAAAATCACTCAGCAAATATTTGTTGAGTGGATGAATGAATTTATGTTTGAAGAAGAGAAAATTGCTTTGAAAATGATTTCTTAATATTTTGGGATTTTTTTTACCATTTAAATTTTGGTTTTGTATGATAAGAGTATATATATTCCTTATATTCTGAATATATGTACATATTTAAATATATAATAAAACATCAAGTATGGATGACAAATACAAATACAAATGCAAGTTAAATTCCCATTATGCTCTATCTCTGCCTAGAATTTTTCTATATATATGTATTTACAAAATATATAGCAGTATCTCTAGATACAACTTTAGCTATACTATTTATTTACTTTTTAAAAATATAGATGGAATTCTACTGTATATACTGCCTTGGAAATTGCTTTTTTACTTTAAAGTATATCTCAGATAATTTTTTATTTCAATAATTTGGATTTACCTCATTCTTTTTCACAGCTACATAGTATTTTGTTTTATTATTATACCATAATTTATTTAATCAGTTCTCTATTGATGGATATATTCCAAGTTTTACTGATGTGAATATATTTATTAAATAAAATTCTGTAAGATGATTCAAAGGGTATGTACATTTAAAATGTTGATAGTTGTTGCTAAGTTTGTTTTTGAAATATGCTGTTTTATGCAATGATTAATGATAGTATTTTTTCCTGACAATGAGATAAGCATTATTGATCTTTTTACTTACTGCGCATTTGTATTTCTTTAGTTATGACTGAAATTGTACATTATTTTATGCTTGTAGATCATTTGTATTCCTTTGAATTTCTCTTTTTAATTGTGCCCTGGCAAATGACTAGACAGACAACAAACTGATAAGTCTGGAAATAGATACACAGGTGTACGTACACATTTAATATGGATAAAAGTTAGCATTTTTGGATCCGTGGGAGAACCCAGTACATGTCAGTCAATTTACCATCCATTTGGAAAATAATAAATTGAATTCGTGCCTTACAAGACATCATGAGTTAGGTTCTCTAATCCCCACTTTAGAGATGTATTTTGAGGGATGAGGTGGCGTGCCCAAGTGCCACACAAATCATAAATAGCAGAGCCAGGATTTGAAACAAGGCATGTGTTTTTAAAGTACCCACCGTTAACTATTCCAATTACTGATGATATTATTCCCCTAGTCGCTGCTAAGTATACCGGTGTGTTGTGCATCACATCTAATTAGTTATATAATTCTTTCAATTTCATCCTTTTCTAATCTTATCCATTAGTTTAAGCCTTCATTACTTCTGGTTTTGGCCCTACCATAGTTTTCTTTCCTTGTTTCCCTTTTTATTTAAACCTGGAGATATTTTTCTCTAGCATTGTACCAGGAGTAGCTGTTTCTCTCCTACGCAATTGCCGGGATTAAGCTGAGAACCTTCTAAATCTTGTAACCAATCTTGTTTTCCTCTTTGCATTGCCCGTTAGAAGGCTTAAAGCCAATTTGTGGTCCACTGTTGGCATATTTACAGGCTCCTATGACCTTCTTTCTGTGTGTTGGCTTTCCCCTCCTCTTCTGTCTCCTAAACCTCATTTCCCCTGCACCTACTTTTTTCATGTCTGTGTTAAATTTTATCTTTCCCTGCTTGGTGGGATGCATCCATATGTTACCTTTAATCTTTTCTGAAATATTTATAAACAGAAACAATTTCGAGCATCATTTATAGGTTCCTAATAAAACTTTACCACAGTTTTCGAACATGATCCTGTTTCAGTAACTTGGTCTAAAGTACTGCTCCAGTTATTTCAGCCTCTGTGTAAAACCTTCGTTGGCCTTCTACAACCTATTAAATGAAGGCTTCACATTCAGGATCTTGCATATATGCTTCCAATATACCTGTCTTGCCTTTTATTCATGATTCTATATTTTATCAAATTGAACTGTTCATTTATTAAACAAGTCATGATCTTTCCTGTGTTTTAACCTTTTTCTCTATCATATATCAACAATTTGCATATCCTTCAAGGCATGTATCAGATCTAACCAATTTCTTTAAAGCTTTCCTGATCTACTTCTACCTCTAATCCCCAGCAGATGAATTGGTTTCTAAATCATAACACTTTGTATGTTTCCGTGTTAATATAATTCACATAAAAAATTTTACATAACATAAAATTATTTTTTTATTAAGGTAAGTTCATGTAATATAGAATTCACTATCTTAACCATTTTAAAATATACAATTCAGTGGCTTTTAGCACATTTAAAATGTGCAACCATCACTACTATTGAATTCCATAATGTTTTCTTTACTTCCAGAGCAACCTCATATCTCTTTAGCAGTCATTCCCTATTACCCTTCTATTCACCCCATGACAACCACTAATTTGCTTTCTGTCTCTATGGATTTGCCTATTCTGGACAGTTCATATAAGTGCAGTTGTACATTATGTTGTGTTTTTTGTTGGCTTCTTTTACTTACCATATTTTCAAGACTCATGTTGTAGAATGGGTCAGTACTTTATTCCTTTCTATAGCTGAATAATTATTTCATTAGTACCACATATCGTTAACCATTTGTCAGTTCGTGGTTATTTACTGTTTCAAATAATGCTACTATAAACAATCATGTATGATTTTTGTGTGTGTGTGAACATGTTTTCAATCCTCTTGATATATATGTCTTTTTGAATATAACCATCCTAATGGGTATGACTAAATATGCATGTGCTTGTTGTCCATTTATATATCTTCTTTGGAGAAATGTCTGTTCAAGTCCATATTTTAATAGGGTTGTTTGTCTTTTTGTTGATGAGTTGTAAGAGTTCCTTGTATTATTCTGAATATTACATTTATACCAGATTCCATATAATTTACAAATATTTTCTCACATCTGTGGGTTCTTTTCACTTTATAGTGTCCTTTGAGGCACAAAAGTTTTTAATTTGATAAACTCTAATTTATCTATTTTTTCCTTTGGTTGCTTATGTTTTTGTTGTCACATCTTAGAAATCATTGCCTAACCCAAGATCATGAAGATTTACTTCTATGGTTAGTTTTAAGAGTTTTATGGTTTTAGCACTTACATTGGCGTCTTTGACCCGTTTTAAGTTAGTTTTTGTCTATAATGTGATTAGGGGATCTAAATTCATTCTTTTGAACGTGGATATCCAGTTTTTCTAGCACCATTGGTTGGAAAGACTGTTCTTTTCCCCTTGAATGGTCCTGACACTCTGGTTGAAAATCTGTTGACCATAAGATGTATGAGTTTATTTCTCGACACTCAATTCTCTAGTCCTTTCAATTAAATATGTACTGTGCCAGTACTGCACTATTTTAATTACTATAACTTTGTAATGTGTTTTGAAATTGAGAATTATGAGTTTTCCAATTTCGTTCTTCTTTTTCAATATTTGGCTATTCTGGGTCCCTTGTATTAAGATTTTATGACTTTTGCATCTATGTTCATTGGTGATGTTGACCACATACTATCCTTGTCCACTAGCCTGAGTTTGGGAGATGTCGCTGATTTTTAAAAAATAAATTCCCTGCCATAGTTTGTGGAAATTGAAATGACCTGTTCTTTGAAGGTTTAGTAGAATTTTTTTTTTTTTTAAACACCTTTTGGGCCTGGTTCCTATTAGAGGGCTTAACCTTGAATTACCATTTCAATTTAGGATTTGATTATTGGTCTAGTAAGCTTCTTTTGTGTCTCCTTAGGTCAATTTTTATCATTTATATTTTCTTAGAAAATTGTTCATTTAATATAGGTTTTAAAATTTATGAGAATAATTTCTATACCAGATATTTTTAAAATTTGGTCTTTTTAAGAAACCAGCTTGCAGTTTTATTGATCAATTTGAGCCTGCCTCCCTCCCTACCACTCTCCCTTCCTTCCTTTTTTCCTTCCTTCTCTTCTTCCCTACCTATTTTAATATCCCCAGAATACTAAAATACGTCCCTTTCTTCTCTACCTCTTTCTCTCCATTTTTACATCCCTCCCTCCTTTCCATTCTACATTTTTTTTTTAATCATTTTCTTTGTGTCTTGAATTCAAAGTTCAGTTCTTTTATTCCTGGAAAAAACTTATGAATAACAAATATGTACCTACTTGCTGGTCAAAAACTAGCTTTATCTTAAATTAACTTTCTCAAATATTAATATTATGCCATACAGATATCCTTGTTTTTTGAAAGCTCATGTAACACCACTTTTTGTTACGCCACTTTGCTTTTTATAAAAGACCTACATTAGTACTTATGTTTGCTAACTGAAAGAAATCTGAAGATTTTCACTTTAATGAAAAAAAGATGAACAGTGACAATAGCATTTAGCATTTGTTTTGCACTAGTTGTTATATAGGCGGTGAGAACCCAGAGCAGTGAGTTTGGCCCTGCTAAACACCTTCCCTGGGAACCACACTCAGCATCTCAGCATCAAGCTGCCCACAGGTTTGAACTGTGTCTGTGAGCATCTGTGCTTTATCTCAATTGATTTTGTGCATCCATTAGCAAGATGTATTTTAAGATATCAGAAAAGCCTAAGAGAGCTTACAAGGATGTTAAGCTTAGCATAAAACTGGACATAATTATTAAGTGTTCACTTGTGGTGAACGAAATAAAGATATTCTGCATGTGTTGAATTTTGGGTCTGTAAACATTCAAAAATTTTTCTTATAAATTAATGGTAGTTTTTTCTTTGCTTTATGCTCTTTCAGCTTACAAAAGGTTTTGCAGGAATGGTCTACTTTTGGATAGCAAGGGAAACCTGTATATGTTTCTTATCTTTTCTTTAGAGAAAAAAAATTCTATACTCTTGAAATTTTATTCATTTTCAGTTATTTTTTTTTAATAAGTGCATTTAAGTTTGGACATTTTCCCCTGGATAGTACTTTGAACAAATGTATACGTTTTAAATTTAGTAAATTTATTATCTTTATTACACTTCTACCTGTTCTGTTATCTCCAGTGACCAAAAACAAAGGTTTATTCACATTTCACAAAACATTTTTCAGTAAGAAAGAAAACAGTCTCTTGCAATATGCAAAGATATAATCAGTTGATTCTGCTTTATCTGAGGCATTAATCTCTTCCTGCTATGCTTTATGTGGTACTGCCATCTAGTGTGTAGGATACTAAAATATTTGTGTGGTTTATATTTTCTATTATCATTTGCTTGTCTGAAGCTGTGAATTAATAATATTTCTTTTATCTGATCTCATGTAAATCAATAAGTTAAATTAACCTGAATGCAAGAGATCAGGTTTTTATTAAAATGAGGTATAGAAAAAGTATGAATTTAATACCCATGTGTTGCGTGTTCGTTACTGAAGTTTCTATGCATGGGCCTTGGAAGCGCTGCTGTTGCTTCACCATCAGATGCACTCTTGCCTTGATAGTGAGAAATGTAGAAAGAAGTTGTAAGGTTTGACCTAAGTGTGAAAATGTTGAGGAATATTAATATAAAATAAAAAGCCCTGACTTTTCCATTTTAAATGAAATAATCAGAATTATAATAAACAAACAGAAACTAATATTTATTGAATGGTTTATGTGAGCCAGATATAATACTAATTACTATTTGTATGTTGTCTTGTTGACTCTTCACAACAGTTTCAGATGAGGAAATTGAAGTAAAAAGAGGTTAAGAACTTACCTGAGATCACAGCTGGTAAGTGGTAGGGTCTGTAGGGTTTGAATCAAGGCCATAGAACCATTCTCCATGTTCTTTTGTAGTGCTAGGAAATAATAAACTGACAAAATTCTTTTTAATAAGAAGGAATAAACCATAGTTTTGACATATCCTACATCTTTAATGTGGTTAAAGGTAGAACAAGTATGATGCAAAATAGTGCAGTGTAACTTGTGTGATCTTAAGTAAATTTCTTAACTTCTCTAGTTTTTTGAAGTTTACAGAAATATGTATCAGTAACAAGTTTTAGTACCTGTTAGTGAGACTTTTAGTCATTAATAAAAATGAATTAAACCAATGAAAATGTTATTTCCTCCTTCTTGTTAACTCTGCTTTCAGTTTCAAGATTAATTTGTTAAGTTCTCTAGTTTAAATATACCTTATATAGAAATATATGTTAGTATGCGTGTAACCATTTGAAACAAAAGCTGTGTTAATTTTACTTTTCTCACCCCCTACCAAAGAGTTAAGTTTTCCTCCAATCAAAATAAAAATACAAGTCTTACTTTTCCATACATTCTGTAGTATACCTCCTCTTATCCCAGGAAATCATTGTCGTTTGAGGGGAGGATTTGAAATAAGTTTACTTTGTGAGTTATTAGTGCTGCTGTCATCCAAGTATCTCATTTGAGATTACCCAGTCCAAGAGTTAAGTGTGTTAAAATGGTTGAACGTTGAAAAAAATATATCATATATTGGAGTCACATTACACGTATAATTTACTTCTAGGAATTTACTTCTAGGAATTTGACCAACCATGCTTGTAAAATAGCATTGTTGAGTCTGAAATTGTCAAGGGTCTGAGATGTTACTCTGCTTATAAGCTAATAAGTTACCTTGCTATAGTTACTCTCCACGTTCACACCCTAACAGAAACGTGAAGTCTGGATCAGAAATCATACTTTTTATTTGCTCGTACAGTAACTGCCTTGGTTCTCTATACCCAAATTCTGCACTGAGAACCAGATATACCTTAGGTGTATAGTGAGGTTTTGTACCACAAGAGACAAATTCTGAAATTATGAAACTTGGAGCTTATATAAGATAGCTGGCACTCTGTCCATTTGCTTCTCTGGATATGGAAAGAGGGACCTTCTCTCTGGGATATAAACATGGCTCTGGGAAGAGAGAAAACTAACTAACTAACTAACTAACTAACTAACTAACTAACTAACTAACTGACTAACACTCTCTGTCTGTCTCTGTCTCTCTGTCTCTCTCTCTGTCAGGATGGCTCTATCTTTAGGATTGGTATTCAGTCATCCTTTAACCTAGTGCTAAAGCTTTGTGCTCAGAAAGTTTTGACCATACAGAAATGTGAAAATATTTATGAAGCATTTGTTTCTTAACAAGTATATATGTTCTAGAGTGAACATCTATAAGATGGGGAGATGTGATTCTGCTGTTGTCATTTAATGTCATTTCCTATGTATTCTTTATATGGAGGGTTATTCTAGTATCTGCAGGTGAGAAAACCAGTTATTTAATCTGATATTCAATCTAGGAAACAGTGCTCTATTCCAATTCAGGAAGGAAAAACAGACTATTAAGCTTATTAAGATGCATGTAGGTCTCTAGCTTTTTCCAGAGAAATTTGAAGTGCAGTTTTGTCTGTTATTGATTTTTGTCTTATGTGCTGAAATTAGAACTTCTTTCACTTATTACTCATCTGCAGTGTAACTCTAATATAGAGTTATTTTTCCACTTGGCATTCTCAGCTCAGGAGTTTTAAAATAGTATTTTCAGTGTCGAATATTAGGATGTTAATGTTGGGTAGGAGTGGACCACATAAAGTTGTGAAATAAATTATTTTTCATGTTTCTACATCTACTACAGGCTACAGAGATAAAAGAAACTGTTCACAAACTCCAGAGGAATGTCACAGTGAAATTGCAACCGGAATAGAACTATAAAAAATGAATAAAAGAAGAGAACTCTCTCTATGCCCTGTTTGCAATCTGTTGATTAGGCTTTGATGAATGTTTTTTTTTTTTTTTATTTGGGTGGGATGATGTATTTTTACCCTGATTTATGCAACTGATTTTCATTCTTCATGTAGAGAAAGGACTTCTGAACATTTGAAGGCTTTCTGTATAGACTTGTATTTTTAAACATCCTAACAACACTAATTGCAGATTGGTTTCCATGGTGATAGGAAAGTGAATTCAGTATAGGAAAAATAACTCCAAAAATAGATTTGTAAGTAATCTAGAAGTATGGGACTTGGAAATTCTGTTTTATATTCCTTATAGACAAAGGATTGCGATATCATTAACATAATTTAAATCATTATATTTATGTTATTCAGTAGACTAATATAGCCTAATTGTTCATAGTGTACACTCTTGGAACAGGTGGTTCAGGTACTGTATGAAATACTGATGTTCCGACTTGTGCATAGGATGTCTTAAAACCCAAAAACAATTCATTCAGAATGGTTTTATTGAATACCTTGTATATGTTAGATACTTGTGTGAGTATCATTGATGAAATAGATAAGAGATTCTTTCCTCAGGAGAAGCAAGCTATATACCAATAAACATAAGATAAGAAAAATGTTATACTTGTTGTAAGAGTGCTTGTAGGTATTCAAAGATAAGACAGTTTATATCCAGTAGCATTCAAGGAAAGCTTTATTGAAGATTGAAAAGATTTTAGATATGCAGAGATAGCAGTGTAGAGCATTGAGACAATGTACCTTGGAAGGGAAGGGGATGAATGAGTTAGACTGATTGTGGGGAAACATGGTTTAGAAGATCACTTGGAGAAGTGCCATTCTTCAAAGTTCATCCAAGGTTCTTGGACTTCCCATTTAAATTACTTTCTTAGTAGAAATCAAGAAAGTATTAAGGAATTTTAAGAAGAAAATACCATGATCAGTGTGTAAGGGAAGTGGAGAGAGCCCATTTGGAAGACTGCTGTAATCATCTAGCCTGCAGTCATCTAGACCAGATGCTATAAGGCTCAGAACCAGGGAAATAGCAGTGGAGAAGGGAAAAAAGGGACAAGTGTGAGAGGCAAGTTTGGGGAGACAGGGGAGATTAAGAAATCAAATGTTGAGATTAGATCTGGACACTGAGAATATAAAGAGAAAGGATGTGTGAAGAGGTGGAATGGTAGAGGAATCTAGGATGATTAGGTTGGTCAGCTGGATGAATGATTATGCTATTTATTTGCTTTGGGAATAAAGGAGGAAGAGGAGAATATGTGAAGAAAGATAATGAATTCAGCTTTGAAAATTAGTATTATCTTCCAATGAAACAGTATTTGCTTATTTAGTTATCCATCAAATAATTAATAATCCTTACTTAAATTCCAGATACCTTTCAAGATGTCGGTGTAGGCATACACCTGTCTCATTTTTCCCCTTATATATTATGGTTAAAAATCTGTCGAATGTGTGTTACAAATGTTTTTATTCCTGTTTGTAACTCATCTTTTCACTTGGCTTATGGTATCTCTTTTGTGCTAACTTTAAAAATTTTGATGTAGTCTGTTTTATCAGTCTTTAATTTTGCCCTGTTCTTGTTTTAGCTAAGAAATTCTTTCCCTGCCCTGTGGGCATAAAGACATTATCCTGTGTTTTTATTCTTATTCTTATTCTTACTCTTATTCTATGTTTTAAATTTTTGATTTTTACACTTAGGTGTTTAATTTGCCTGGAATTATTGTTTAGATACCTACTTTTTAAAGTTATCTTAGACCATTGACTAATACTGGTAGTATTTCTTTTTCCCAGTAGTTTATAAGGTCCAGTCTGTCATATATATTGTCCAGATATGTGTGCCAGTTATCTGGCGGTCTTTTGTGATCCATGGTCTATCCCTTTGCCAGTATCACACTATTTTAATTTTAATTAATAGATTTCTGTTCATTCTTATATAACAGACACCTCAAAACATAGTGACCTTAAATGACAACTATTTTATTATTTCATGATTCCTTGGATTGACTCAGATGAGCAGTTCTCTGTTGGTGTCCTCTGAGTTCTCTCATGCAACTATAGTTGTGTGTCGATAGCAGCTGGAGCTGGATGTTTGGTGCTCCAGTGATCCTCCACGTGGTCTTTTTGTCTGTATGGTGTTTCATCCTTCAGGGACTTTGCACGTGCTCTTTCGCCAATAGTGTAACTATAGACCTTTGACATGATAGCTTAGGGTTCTAAGACTAAGTAAGCAGAAGCTGGTTAGATCTTTTAATTGCCAGTCTTAGAAGTACGAGAACGTTGCTTTCTCCACATTTTATTGGTTCAAACAGTTATAAGTGTAACATAAATTCAAAAGGAGGAGAGAAAAGCTCTTCCCCTTGATGGGAGGAATAGCAAGCTAATACAGAGAGGCGCCGAATTGTAGCCTCCTAATAAGTCTTGATATCTGGTAGGGGAAATCTCCTGACTTCATCAAAATTACCTTGGTTATTTTTGGCCCATATACATTTTAGATTTCTTCTGACAGATCCTGTGAAGAAAAAAACAAGTTACTGAATTGCATTTAATTTGTAGGTTAATTCATGGATAATTATTGAATTTTTAAGTCTATTTGGATTTATTTATATCTTCCTACACATCTTCGAATAATGTTTGGTGATTTTCTCTGATATTCTTTACTTTTTTGGGGGTGATTTTTAGGTACCTTACAGTTTCGATTGCTAATATGAATGTGATATTTTTTCAATTTCCATTTAAAATTAGATTCTATTAATTACTGAAATGCTGGTGATTTTTTTCACAGTAAAAATATCATGTTTAAAACAGATTTATTGAGATATAACTCATATATATAATAACTTTACCAATTTAAAGTATACATTTCACTATTTTTTAAAGCGTATTCACAGTGTTGTACAACCATAACCAAAGTCTAATTTTAGAATATTTTCTTCACTCCAAAAAGAAACCCTGTATCCATTATCAGTCATTTACTTTTCCTCGTAAAATATGCTCCTCACACCCCTCAGCTTGGGTAACCGCTTATCTACTTTCTGTTTTTATGGATTTGTCTATTCTGGACATTTCATATAAACAGAATCATATAACGCAATCTTTTGTGACTGGCTTTTTTCACTTAGCATAATGTTTTCAAAGTTCATCCGAGATATAGCACACATCAGTATTTTATTGTTTTTATCATTAAATAATGTTTCATTGTATGGCTACACACTGTATTTTATGCATTTTTAATTTCACATTTTAAAGTTAATACTTCTGAGAGATTTCCACTTTGGGGAAGATGAAGTAGACTGTAATAAGTTTCCCATTTTTTAAAAAATCGTTTTACATGTGCAATTCAATGACATTAAGTACATTCACACCGTTATAAAAAAAAAATCACTACTGTTCATCTCCAGAATTTTTCATCAACACAAACTAAGGAATACAAGGATGATTCGGCATATGAAATAATCAATGTAATATACCACATTAACTGGATGAATGAAAAAAAAAAACATGTGTTCATCTCTGTAGGTATCAAAAAAAGCATTTGACAAATTTAGTACCCTTTCATTATAAAAATACTCAACAAACTAAGAGACCGAACATAAAAAACCCACAGGTAACATCATATCATTGGCAAAAAACTGAAAGCATTTCCTCTAACATCAGGAGCAAGGTGAGAATGCCTGATTTTACCACTTCTATTCAACATAGTATTGGAAGTCCTAGGCAGAGCAATGAGGCAAGAAATAGAAATAAAAAGCATCCAGATTAGAAAGAAAGAAGTAAAATGATCTCTGTTCACAAATGATATGATGTTATATGTAGAAAATCAAAGATTTTACAAGAAAACTCAAATAATTCAGAAATGCAGAATGTAAAATTAACAATCACATATCAGTTATGTTTCTATATACTAACAAGGAACAATCTGAAAAAGGAAATTAAGAAAATGATTTCATTTACAATAGCATCAAAAACTATAAAATACTTAGGAATAAACTTAAGAAAGCGAAAGACTTGTACTCAGAAGCTGCAACATTTTGCTGAAAAAAATCTAAAGAAGTCCTAATAAATGTAAAGACATCTTGGGTTTCGTGGATTAGAAGACTTAATATTGTTAAGATGACAGTGCTACGCAAAGTCATCTACATCTTTAGTACAACCCTGTCAAAATCCTAGTGGCGTTTTTTTTTTTTTTTTGCAGAAATAGAAAAACTTACTTTTAAAATTCATATGAATTCTCAAGGGACCTTAAATAGCCAAAACAATCTTGAAGAAAAACAGGATTGAAGAACTCACACTTT
The DNA here is from genome assembly GCF_000151845.1 of Pteropus vampyrus. Classification (NCBI taxonomy): domain Eukaryota; kingdom Metazoa; phylum Chordata; class Mammalia; order Chiroptera; family Pteropodidae; genus Pteropus; species Pteropus vampyrus. Next base: position 599,875 of record NW_011889197.1, read on the forward strand.
TTAATTTCAAAGCTTACCACAAAGCTAAGATAATTAAAACTTTTTGGTACTGGCACAGAAGATGTATGGATGAATAGAATAGAGAGCCCCAAAGTAAATCCTCACATTTATGGCCCGTTGATGGCAATGAGATTACCAAGTCCATTTAATGAAGGAAAGGACAGCATTTTCAACAAGTGGTGTTGGGAAAACTGGATATCCACAGGCAAAAGAATGATGTTAGATCCCTACCTTAAACCGAATGCAAAAATGAACTAAAAATCTAAGATCTAAATGTGAAAACAAAAACTATAAAACTTAGAGGAATATATATGAGAAAATCTTCGTGACATCAGATTTGGCAGTGATTTCTTTGTGATTTCTTTCCAAAAGTGAAGGGGAATAAAAAGGATAAATTTGACTTCATCAAAATTAAAAACCTTAGACATCAGAGGGCATTATTAAGAGTGAAAGTCAACCCATGAAATAAGAGAAAATATTTGCAAATCATATGTCTGATACAGGATTAATATCCGAACTATATAAAGAACTTTTACAACTCAGAACAACAGAAAAACCTTAATTCACAAATGAGCAAAGAACTTAAATTGACATGTCTCTAAAGAAGATATACAGCTGACCAATAAGCATGAAAAGGTGTTAATCCATATTGAAAATAGTGTATTGAAGTCTCCTACTATTATCGTTAAGCTGTCTATTTGTTCCTTCATTCCTGTCAGTGTTTGCTTTATATATTTTGGGGCTCTTTTGCTTGGTTCATATATTTTTTTCCTCAGCTTTATTGATGTATGATTGATAAAAATTGTACAGGTTTCCTTTGCTATCCAAAGGTAGAACATTCCTGTGAAACTTCTCATAAACAAAAATGGCATAAAGCAAAGAAGCAATTATTATTAATTTTTATGGAAAAATTTTGAGTGTTCCCGACCCAAAATTCAATGCACGCACACTGTCATTATTTTATTCACTGTGATCAAAACGCTTAGTTACATCCAGTTTTACACTAAGCATTACACCCTTATGAGCTCTCTTAGACTTTTCTGAGACATTTGTTAGATTCTTTTCATCTATAGTTAGTTCAAGTCCAGTGTTTCCTGTCTATTTTACGTCTGGATGATCTATCCATTGTCGAGTGGGATATTAAAGTTTGTCATTATTATCGTGTTGCTATTTATTTCTTCTTTCACTTCCATTAATATTTGCTTAATATATTAGGTGTCCGCTATTGGGAACATAAATATTTACAATTTGTACATCTTCTTGATGAATTGACCCTTTATCTTTATATCAAGATCTCGTTTGTCTGTTGTGACAGTTTTTAACAGGAAGTCTACTTTATCTAATATAAGTATAGTCACCCCTCCAATATTTTGGTTTACATTTGCATGAAAAATCTCTTCCTATCCTTTCACTTTTAGCCTATATGTGTCTTTTGGACAAGTTATAGCTGAATCTTGTTTTCCATCCATTTAATTGCTCTTTTTTCAATGAGGAATTTAATCTATTCATATTTAAAGTAATTATTGATAGGTCAGGACTTACTAGTGCCATTTTGTTAGTTGTTTTTAGTTTGAGTTTTAGTTTTTTGTTACCTTCTTCCTCTCTGGCTGTCTGCCTCGGTGATTTGATGACTATTTGCAGCATTATTCTTTTATTCCTTTCTTTTTTTTTGTATGTCTGCTGCAATTTCTTTCTTTGTGATTACTGTGTGGTTCATATAGAATATCTTATTATCATAACATCTTACTTTAAGCTGATAACAAATTAAGTTAAATAGAAAAACTATACTTCCTCTCTCACACATTTTTGATTATTGATATTACAAATTATGGATTTTATATTGTGTATCCATTTAAAACTATTACAGTTATAGTTATTGCAGTTATAGTTATTGTTTACTTTTTAATTTTTATGGAAGAGGGTAAAAAGTGATTTATATACCACTATTACAATATTAGGGTATTCTGAATTTGACTTTATCAGTGAGTTTTATTCATTTATATATTTTTACCTTGTGATTTTGTACCTTTTTATTTCTGTTTGAAGAACTTCTTTTGCAATTTCTTGTAATATAGGTCTAATAATGAACTTTGTTAGCTTTTATTTGTTTGACAGTGCCTTTATTTCTTCCTCCTTTTAGACAGGTAGCTTTGCCAGGTATGGTATTCTCGTTTCACAGTTCCCCCCCCCGCCCAATATTTTGAACATACCTTCTCACTATCTCTTTGTCTACAAAGTTTCTTCTGAGAAATCCGATAGCCTTATGGGGCTCCCTTGTATTTGAGAGTGTTTTCTCTTGTTGCTTTCAAAATTTTATTGTTTTGCTTGATTTTTGATAGTTCGATTATAATGTGTCATGGCGATGTTTTCTTTGGATTATGTTTGGGGACATTTGGATATCCATGTTTCTTCTTAGATTTGGGATGTTTTCAGCTTTCTTTTTAAAGTAAATTTTCTGCCCATTTTTCTCCCTCTTATTTTTCAGGGTCTTAAGTAATGAATGTTTTGTCATTTGTTGGTACCCCTACATTCTTCAGTCTTTCTTAACTCTTTTTCATTCATTTTTATTTTTGCTCCTTTGACTGAATAATTTCAAATGACCCGTCTTTCAGTTCATTGAGTCTTTCTTTTACTTGCTGAGTCTGTTGTTGAAGCTCTCAGTTGATTTATTTTTCGGTGTAGTCATTATGTTTTTTAGCTCTCTGATTTGTTTTTTTTTGTTTGTTTGTTTGTTTTTATGATTTAGTTTTACTCTATGATTTGTTTCTTTGTTAAACTTTTCCTTTTGTTCATGCGTTTTCTTAATTTTATTTAGTTGTCTGTGTTTTCTTGTATTTTATTGAACTTCTGTAAGATGATTATTTAGAATTCTTTGTCAGCTCATAGATCTCCATTTTTTAGGATTTGTTAATAGATTTTTATTTACCTTTGGTGGTGTCATGTTTCCCTAATTTGTCATTGTCTTTGTGTGCTTGCATTGATGTCTGTGCATTTGTAGAAGTGGTCACCTCTTCTAGTCATTTTTGTTTGTTTTGGAAGGGAAAGACTTTTATTAGTCAGCCCAGCTTGTGGTTTTGAGTTGGCCACTTGGTACTGTCTGTGGGGAGGTGGGGCTTGCTGCTGGGGTCTTCAGTGGATAGGGCTGCTGCCTATTGTCTGAGTTCAGATAGGGTCACTGATGGGGCTCACAATCAGGCAGGACCACTTTCTGGGCTTCGTTACGTAGGCTATACCTAGCTGGGCTCTGTAATTGTCTCTGGTCAGTTGTGACTACAGGCTGTACTCCCTGATCAGTTGGTGCCTCTGACTGAGTTGCTGGGCTCCATGATTGGGTGAGACTGAGGCTGTTCTGTGCATTTGGGTGGGGTCACAAGCTTGGCTTTGTGATCATGGATTGGGGCTTGTAGACTTTGCCACTTATTTGTGTGGGGTAAATGGCTGGATTCTCCATCCAGGCAGGGCTGCTGATCAGGAGTGATCACTGGATTCTCAGGCTGGGCAGGACCACAAGCATTGCCTTGCAGTTAAGCGTGGCTTTTGTTTGCATTCTGTAATTGATTAGGGTCACTGACTATGTTTTGTGGTAGGCTGATCTGTTTATTGGGGTCTCCAGCTGTGTGAACTGATAATTGTGTCCCTGGCCTTACATGGCCACCATTTTGGCTCTGTGGTTAGGTGGAGCTGCTGGCTGGGTTCTCTGGTTGGAACATGGTGCCACCTCCAAGGTCCATTCACTGGTTTTTCTGTGTCCTGTTCCCCTTCTTTGTTACTAGGCGACTTCAGGTGGCATACCTCTGCCATTTCCCCCTATGTCTCCTATGAGACAAGACAGAGGTGGGCCTCTTGAGGTTTGCCCCGAAACACTGGAGAAGCTAGATATCCATCTTGGGCTTTGTTGTTGTTTTTTTTAACCTCTAGGAGAAACCATATTCTCAGAGAATCCCTCTTACTGGGATTCTCTGCTGGCCTGGGGGAGAGGTGATGCAGTTAGAGTGAAACCACTGTCTTACCCATCAAATGCAACTTTTCTCAATTTTTTATGCTCCAGGGTTGTTGTTGTTGGGTTTTTTTTTTGTTTTGTTTTTTTTTTTTTTTGGGCCTCACTGTGCCTCTGGGTTCTGGTATTTTCATAGAGGTGTTCTTGTTAATGGATAGTTGCTAACCCTTATTTTTGTGAAGGGGTTTAGAGTTGGTTCTCTTTCATTTCTCCATATTCTGATCTTTATGTCCATCTCTTTTTTCTTCTGAGATTTCCATAATGCATGATCCCCTTGATGGTGTCCTGCAGGTCCCTTAAGCACTTTTCACTTTTTAAAATTCCTCTTTCTTTCTGATTTTTTTGGTTGTATACTTTCATTTATCCTTTTTTTTAAAGTAAGTTGACTCTTTTTCCTACCCCAATCTGCTGTTGATGCCTTTTAGTGAAATTTTTGTTTTTGTTATTGATTTGTCATCCACCAAATTTATGTTTGATTCTCACTCTTTCCATTGACATCACTTTTCCTTCTGAATGACCCATGTCTTCCCCTGTTTTTGTATATCTTGTGATTTTTTGTTGTTGTTGCTTACTGGGCATTTGAATATTGTAATGTCGTAATCCTGGAAGTCTGATTCCACCCCTTTCTACAGTTTTGCTGTTTTTATTTTTTATTTATTTTTTTTTAGGAAGGCTGTAGTTGTTTGTTTAGTGTAACAGACTGTTTTTGCAAAGATTGTATTCTCTGTCATGGGTGCTCACTGAAGTCTCTTCTTTTAGCTTGTGTTCAGGTAGTGTTTTGTTTTGTTTTGTTTTGTTTCTTTTTTTTTTTCTTTTTTTTTTTCCAGGAAATCCTTTGAATGCCAGGAGCTAAAAATAAAAAATCAATCAATCAAAAAGCCACCTTCTCCAGTATTTGCACATTTCCTCACTCAACACAAAAGATTAGTTAGACATTAAAGATTAGGATATTCTCATAGCTTTCATGTGCATGTTTGACCCTAGATATGTTCATGGGTTTCTAAATGCCCTTGTATACACAGTTACTTTTGAATGTCTCAGTTCTCTCCTATCTCAGCGTTCTTGCCCTGTTCCCCATCTATAGCAGTTAGCTGCTCCTGCTTGGGGAGACTTCACATACTTCACGGTTCATCTCTCTCAGTTCTCTTGCTCGTCCCCCAGCCTTTGGTGTACTGACCATATATACTTGGTGAATACCTGTGGGAATCAGTTGATGGGTGGGTGGACTATCTGTTATGAGGTATTCCTTTCATTTTAGTTTATCACTCCAGCCACATGCAGTAATTCAGAGTTTGGCTGATTTTTCCTTACCCTGCTAAGACAGATTCTTTATCTTCCTCCATCTTTGCCAAGCATCTGAGCACATTAATGAGTCTCTTTAGTCTCATGAAAGTCCTGTTCACTTTCTGCAACTTAGGTTTCATTTCACCCTTAATTTTTTTTACCTAAAAAAAAAACCAATAAAACCCTGTGATTTTGTAGTTAATCTGGCTTATTTTGGCTAGTGTGAGAATAATTGTTATCTCCTGTAAACTTCTCTTAATACCAGAAGGTATTTTTTTAATACTTCTGTGATATTGCTTTCAAAAAAGAGAATATATCTTCATCAACCTTAAATTTCTTATAACATTAACTGTAATGATAGGTAACATTTATTAATAATTCACTAAGTGCCAGGCACCATGGTGAATACTTTAAATGCATTATTTCATTTAATACTCACAAACTTGAGAATAAGAATTTTAAATGATCTCCATTTTCTAGATGAAAGATTAAGTAAGAAGGTCAGTATTACACAACTAGTTAGTGGCACTTTTGAACTCAGGGTTATTGGTCTCTGGAGCAAACTGAGTTTTTAAATTCACATCCCTAGATGGGGTAGGTATGTAAGATAAATGAATGCAGTGAATAGGATATAAAATATAACAAAGAAAGCAGTATGATGGATGAAAGTTAACATTTAGTCTAGTTACTGGCAAAAAACAAAAAAAGAATAATTAGTTGTGTGGAGAACACATACTTTCTTTAAAGGGATCAGTCACTTCTTAGCTCCAGCCAGTTATTGCCCATGTGAGAATATGGGTCCAGTATTTCAGATTTCCTGATTTTTCAATAGAAGCCATATGAAACCACTCAGTTTCTAAATGTTAGCTGGTGGTTCAAATAAAAATAAAATTCAGTATGCAGACCTACATGGTGAGTCTAAAATAAAACATATCTGCAAGCTCAGCCTGTTCTCTGGGGAGCCAGTTTGCAATCCTTGCAATAGAGAGCCTGAATTCTGTTAAACCAGTTGGTTATGCTGTCTCTTAGTGCCCACCTTATGCCTTCCTTTCGCCTATGTGCTATAAATGATGGAAGTGAAAACCTTCTCTTGAATGCATGTATTTTATTTATTGCTGTTATGCAGTTGTGTTGGTTCAGATATAAGCTACAAAGACAATTCTTAGAAACTTTTTTAAAAATCTTGAATTCTTCATTTTATCTGTCTTAAACAAGAGTTCTACTATGAAGCACATCTTACATTAAGTCAATGTGAGGTTCCAAGCATTACTGAATAGTTTATTCTTGTTCATTAATTATGACTTCATCTCTCTTCTACCCTTTCTTCTTTGATACAGCTTTCACTTTCAGAAGAGCAGAATGACGTAACGAAAAATGGCTGTGAATCTAAAGAGCTGGTCTACCTCGTGCACATTGCTTGTCAGGTAACTTTGTGGCTCTGTTCTCCATTTCACATAAAATTTAATTATTTTGAGTGATTATTAAATTCCTTTCTATAATGCATTTCTCATATTGCCTGATAGAATCCACAGAAGGATACTTGTACAATATTGTAATGGAATTTGACAACGAATGACTATTGTTAAGCAAGGGAAATGAATGTGTTCATGTAGTACTGTGGAATACATAGTTTAGTTTAGTACTGCAATTTGCATATTTCTCTCTGCATTTTAAGAAAGTTTTTAAGGCTTTAGACATTTATGAATGACAGACAGTAGTGAATATGGTAACACAGATGTTTTATTCTTCCTCACAGTCATTTTGGTATTTTTGCATGTACTCAGAGTTGAAACATAATCAGTCTTACAGATATTTAATTTACATACTTAAATGAAAATTTTTCTTGTAAAAGTAAAGGAAATATATTATTTATTGATGATAAGATTATAAGAACACACATAATAAAAGAGCAGACCAAGTTGTTTCTGCCACAGATGCTCACCTTTCTGACCAAGACTATAAGTTCCGCTGTGATATAACAATAGGAAATGTGAATGCTGTAGAAGTGTGCTATTTCTTGATGCTTAGTAGAACTTTTTTGAAGGTAATTACTATGACTTGCTCATAATGAAACTTAAAGTATGTCATTTGTAGCGTTGATTATTTCTTCCATCAAATAAGCAAGTAGTAGTTTATTGGTTCACTGTTTACTGACCCTTCTATTTTTGAATTAGCCATTGTAATGCAAGTGTTTTCAAGGAAAACTTTATTATATACAAAGTTTTTAGTTTGGGGAGAGAGAGTAAGATAGGGGCATTTATGGTTTTTTTCCCCCAAAATATTATTAATATTCCTGAAATTAAAAATTAAATAATCTGGAAAAGTCTAATGCTTATCTCATATGAGAGATACTTAGTCTTGGTGACCATAAGGAAAATCTTTTAGAATTAAATAATTTTATTTATAGGTGTCAGAATATGATATTGGAAATTGAATTCAGCTTGTATGTAAGATACTGGAAATTGAAATTAGCTTGTATGTAAATAAGATGTCCAAAGTTATATATTGTTTATTTGTGTTTTATTGTATGCCATCTTGGTTCCTTTGAGCAAGTAGGCAACTCTGAATCACTGAGTTTCATGTCATATTTCATAAAATTCTTCCATTTGGTAAGTTAAATTTTAAGTGAAAATATCAAGAGCTTTTATAATGAGCCTTTACTAATAGATGAATATAAAAAATATCTTCTTTATCTAGAGTACATGGTTGACATGTTGTAATGAATTTATTCATCTCTCTATAGCTTAACACCCTTTAGCACCTTTTCTTCTCACTGTTCATTTCCTTATGTTTTGACAATGCAACTATTTTTATTCTCATAAGCAAAACAATGTCTCAAATGTCCGTGCTGTTTTTTAAAAATTACCTTCAAAAGTTAACCACGGTATTTTGGTACCATGCATTAGCATGTATAATTATTTGATTATACTTCCATGATTATACTTCCGTGACCTAGATAGTTAGGCTGTTTCTGGGTTGTAAATATCTTGTCAAGCTGCTTAGAAAATTTCAGACTACTTGATATACTATTTATTACATCAAAGTAGTAATTTGCCACATTGTATTAATGCCAGCGCACTTCTTCTCTGCCTCACCGTAAGTAGTCATTGATGTGTTCCCGTGTATTATTTCCGTATTCTTGCCACATATGTCAGCCATAAACCATATTACATGAGAATCATATTTTTATAACTAAGAAAGATTCATAGTCAAGCCCTTTAATTTTGCTAATGAGGAGATCGAGGCCCAAATTACTGAAGTAGCTTTCCTAAACTGTATGAAATCTTAGCAGGAGCTGCTAAGGACTTAAGTTTTGTGATTGCTAGCTTTTCCAACATCTCCTTGGAATATGCAGTCTACAACAGATTTGGGAGATTGCTTAGTCTTCAGATAAGATCACTATTACACACTGATGTAATCTGTCCATTCTAGAAGCTGTTAATTCACATATTTCATATTTTTGCTAATTTCTAATTTTAAATAATGTACTCTTGAAATTCTTTATTCATTTAGCCAAAATTCTTGGTCCTTCATTTTAACCCACTCTCTTCCCTTGTTCTTTATCTTAGAAAATGGCTAGTTTTGATCTTTTTCCTTTCTGTAGGTTAAGCGATAATAATTCCTTTAGGTATTATCTTTGAACCTTTTAATTGTGTCTTTGCCTTTGCTCTTTAAAGTTTTAATTTCTTTTTAAATTGTGAACGTAGAAATGTAAACCTTGTCTTTCATAGTGAATGGATCCAAATTCAGTAGGCATTTTTGGATCACCTATTTATATAACACAGATATTATGACATGCAATATATCATTTCATTACAACCATTCTGTGAGGTGAATAGTCTGGCTTTTATTTTACAGAAGATGAATCTGAGATTCAAGATTATGTTAATTAAAGAGATATACTGGAATTTGGACCCTAGTCTAGTGTTTTTTTATTTCTATTTATCCATGATTTTATGATATGATTTATAGTTTGTTGGCTACTCTAAAATCTGTAAGCATATCTCAAATGTTAATAAAGAACTAGAGAAAGGCATTGAAACTGACAATCTAGTTTCTTTGCATAACTTCAGTAGATGTGGCCTATGTAGCATTCATATATATCTAAAGCTATATATACAGAGAACTTTAAGTGAAAGTCTCAAATCAGGAGCCTATGAGTGAGAATCCAGGCCAACTGCATATAATCCCAGGCCAAGAGACTATATTGTCTGAGTGATAGTAAGAATATTTAACAGTTGGCATAGGATGGGCCTAATGCAGTTGGAACAGATACTGAGATGCACATCTCAGCCATATTGGTGTGTCTCAGTTGAATATTACCCATGGATAAAACAACTGTCTTGGATGCCTTGAAGAATAGATTTTTTAATGCCCTACCTGAGCCCTCAGCTCCCTCCTTCTCATACTAATTATTATTTAGGATAAGTTGTCTTAACCAATACAGACATGTTGTGCCTCAGATGTTCTCTCCATTATCTTTTTATTCTATTCTTCAAGTAAACAAACTGGGGGGGGAGAAGGTATTATGTAGAAAAAAATGATCAGCTAGTGTGGATGAAGAAGTACTCTTTCCAATTTGTGTTAACGATATTTATCTGAGTGTGAATACTTTTTTTTTTCTGAAAAATCTTACTAATTTTTCCTCTGCATATCTTTTACTATTCAGGAAACATGTATTTAGTTTGAGATCAATGAAAATAAATAACAATCCTAGGAAATTGAAGTATTTGTCAAGGTAGATATAGGAAAAACCGACTGTCTCAAACGTTGAAAATTTAATGATTTTAAAAAGACCAAAATTAGATAAACCTTGACTAATTATATTGAGTCCCACTACATAGAATAAAGCATTTATAAGTGTACAATGGTAGTGAGTCTTAAAAGCATTCTGTATTCTGTTGTTTTATTCTTTAGCAAATAAGCAAACATCAGCTTTAAGTGTTAATTTTAAAATGGCAAATTTAAATCTAACTATTGCAAGTTTATTCTAACATGTACCATAATGAAAATTCTATTATGATTTTTTTCCTTCTGTAAGGATAGTTTTCTTAATATAAGGATAATTGTTGCTTAATAAAATACTTAGTATTTTATTGTCCTATAGTAAGCTTTAGAGTAGTTGAAGTTACTATTTCTTGCTGAGGTTGGAGTGTATTAACTACCTTTGTATTTTAACCAGAACTCATCAGCATCATAGTTGATTTTTTTCTGAAAATCAAGTTTTTAAAAATATTTTCAGTAATATGAAGGCTGCATTATGTCCCAGTTGGTAAGGTAAACAGTTGGTTTTAGGGGAATGCTTTCCTACCTCAAAATATCCCCTGTACGCTGATGCTTGAAATTCCACCACCAGAAATGCATTCCTCTGTATTAAATATCTCCCCCACTCAGTCTGTTTAGAGAATGCTGTTAATAAAGGGGTGGGGTTGCATACTAACATTTGTACAGCATCTGTTTATGAACAAAACATATAGGCAGATGGCAAACATCCTTATTTAACCTCATAACTCGTCTGTGAAATGCAAGTGTTGCTGTTCCCATGTCACAGGTGAGAAAACTACTGCGCATAGGTGTTAAGTAACTTGTAAAAGTCCAGTAACTGGGATAAGGCGAGACTTGAGATTTAAATCAAGTCTCTGTCATTACTGCCCTTCACCATACAGTTAAAGAAATGATTCATAGCATTAATTCTTTTAAATATAACTTTCCCAGGATAAAGAAACTTCCGAGAACATGGGTGAAGACTGTTCTTCCCAGAATGTGTCTGTTTACATCTCTATTATTACCAAGCTAGCACAAGCCACTGTCTCGTTGAGCCATTGTCATAGCATCTGTGTTTACACTCTGTAATCAAATATAATTCTCTAAACTGCCAAAATGATGTAAACTATAAATGGAAACATGTTACTCTCATGGTTAAAACTCTACAATAGATTTCCACTGTATTTAAAACTAAACCCAACTACAACTTTACCAAAGGCCCGTGAGGACCCTACACTATCAGGACTTGCCTACCTCTTCTGCATCATGTCATCACTGTCTTCTCTCTCTTATGCTCTAGCTCAGTTAGTTCCTAAAAAACCTGAAATTCTTTTCTGCAACAAAGCATTGAACTTTGACCAGCCCATAACTATTCACATTGAGCACTTGGTGTCTCATGTCGTCTCAGTTTTCAGGATGCAGTTTAGATATCGCATTCTCAAATGGGCTTTTCTTGACCTCTCTAAATGAAGTAGATTCTTGCTTATTTCTTAGTGCCAAACTGTCATTATCTTATTTCTGTATTTATTTACTTTAAAAAGTGTTTTCTCACTAGAAGTCAGAGGTTTGATGGTCATTTGTTGTATCTCTAATGCCTCCTCCAGTCCTCAGTACTATTTAGGTGCTCAGTAGTTATTTGGTGAATGAATGAGAGGAAGAACAAATTTTTACCTCAGAAACTTATCCCATATACACTGGGATACTTTTTTTCTCTCATTCTTCTTTTTCAGCCTTTTCAAGAATATTGATTTTTGTTCCTCTTGAATAGCAATGATTACTTCATAGGTAATAATTATTAAGATTAGAAATTAGCAGCAAATTACAATTTCAGTAGATGTATATGAATTTTTGTTTTGTTCTTTATAAAATAATTGAACTTCTAAAATTCTATGGTTATATAGTCTGGAAATTGAATGATAAAGGCTATTTTTTTACATATGAAATTTACAGTTCTTTCATATCTGCTGATATGATAATTTTACTATTTTTAAAACTTTACTCAATGAATTGAACACAGTTTAGATGATTTGCAAATTATGCTTTAAGGTTTTAATTTTCTGAATGAAAATCTATATAAAAAGCAGACTTTATTCTGGCACACTAACATTTTGAAAAAGTGGAAAGAAATCAATTCACTGATTTATGAGGAAGTGAATTTTAAAATCCAATCCCAAGGATTTACTTTTTGAGGCTCTGAAGATCACTGCATTTATGTGGTTGGTTGTTGATATTAATTTTTGAGAGCAAAACTGCTTAGATGGAAGAGAACATGATTACTTTTTTAAATTAATGAACTTCACAGTTTTAGGTTCACAGCAAAATTGAGTGGAAAGTATGAGGTTCTCATATAGCCCTTGTCTCCACTCATGCACAATCTCCTCCACTATGGACATCCTCCACCAACACTACATTTGTTACAATTGATGGACCTGCGTTGACATACCATTGTCATCAGGGGCTAACTCATGGTCTTGTACATCCTATGGATTTAGATAAACTTACAGTGACATGTATCCACCATTATAGTATCATATGGAATAGTTTCACTGCCCTAAAAAATCACCTGTGCCCTACCTGTTCATCTCTCACTTCCCACTGACTCCTGATAGCCACTGTCTTTTTTCCTGTCTCCATAGTTTTGCCTTTTCCAGATGTCATATAGTTGGAATCGTACAGTATGTAGTCTTTCCAGGTTGGCTTCTTTCACTTAGTAATATGCACTTAAGTTTTCTACATGTTTTTTCTTAACTTGATAATTTATTTCTTTTTATTACTGAATTCCATTAACTGGATGTACCACAGTTTATCCATTCACCAGATGAAGGACATCTTCATTGCTTCCAAGTTTTGGCAATTTTAATTAAAGCCGCTATAAATATTTGTGTGCAGATTGTTTTGTGGACATAATTTTTCAACTCATTTGGGTAAACACCACAGCACAATTGCAGGATCCTATGATTATAATATGTTTAGTTTTGTAAGAAACTGACAAACTATCTTCCAAAGCGGCTATAACATTTTGTGTCTTTGCCAGCAGTGAAGGAAAGTTCTTGTTGCTTCACATCCTTGCCAGTGTTCTGGATTATTGCCATTTTAATAGGTGTGTAGTGGAAGCTCACTGTTGCTTTAACTTGCATTTCCCTGATGACATATGATATGGATCATCTTTTCATATGCTCATTTGTCATCTGTATATCTTTTTGGTGAGGTATATGTTAAGATCTTTGGCCCATTTTTAAATCAGTTGCTTGGTTTCTTATTTTTGATTATTAAGAGTTCTTAGTACATTTTGGATAACAATCCCTTATCAGATATGTCTTTTGTGAATATTTTCTCCAAGTCTTTGACTTGTCTTTTTATTTAGTGTCTTCGACAGAGCAGGAAATTTTAATATCAGTGAAGTCCAGCTTATCAGTTCTTTTATTGATTATGCCTTTGGTGGTATAGCTAAAAAGAGTCATTACCAAAACCAAGATCATCTGTATTTCCTCCTATATTATGTTCTAGAGATTTTATTGTTTGCACTTTACATTAAAATCTGTAGTCCATTTCAAGGTAGTTTTTGTGAAAAGTGTAAAATCTATGTCTTGATACATTTTTTTTTTTTAATTTTGCCTCTGGATGTCCAGTTGTTCCAGCAGCATTTGTTAAAATACTGTCTTTTCTTCCATTGTTTTGCCTTTGATCCTTTGTCAAGGATCAGTTGACTATGTTCAGGTGGGTCTGTCTCTAGGCTTTCTATTCTGTTCTACTGATTCCTTTGCTAATACCACACTTTATGGTAAATCTTGAAGTAAAATAGTGTCAGTCCTTCAGTTTTGTTCTTCTCTTTAAATATTTTGCTAGCTATTCTGGGTCTCTTGCCTCTCTATATAAACCTTAGAATCAGTTTATCAATATTTACAGAAATAACTTGCTGGGGTTTTTGAGTGTGATAACATTTTGAATGTGTAGATCAGAACTGACATCTTGACAATATTGAGTCTGTCTATCCAAGAAAATGGTATGTATCTTCATTTATTTAATCCTTGATTTCTTTCACTCGAGTTTTGCAGTTTTCCTCATATAGCTATTGTACATATTTTATTAGTATATACCTAGGTATTTCACTTTTGGGGGAATGCTAAAGTAAATGGTATTATGTTTTTAATTTCAAATTCCATTTATTCATTGCTAGTATATAGGAAAGCAATTGGTTTTTGTATATTAACCTTGTTTGCTATCTTGCTATAATCACTTAATAATCCTGGGGTTTTTTTGGTCACTTATTTTGCATATTCTGCCTAGACAATCACTATGTGTGTACAAAAGCAGTTTTATTTTTTCCTTCCCAATTTGTATATCTTGTATTTCTTTTTCTTGTCTTATTGTATTAGCTAGGACTTCCAATACAGTGTTGAAAAGTAGTAGTAAAAGGGTACATCCTTGCCTTATTCCTGATCTTAATTGGAAAGCTTCAAGTTTTTCAACATTAACTATGATATTAGTTGTAAATTTTTAATAGATATTCTTTATCGAGTTGAGGAAGTTCGCTATTCCTAGTTTACTGAGAGATTTTATCATGAATGAGTATTAGATTTTGTCAAATGCTTTTCTGCATCTGTTGATAGGATCATGTATTTTTTATTCTTTAAACTGTTGATGTAATGGATTACATTAATTGAGCTTTAAATGTTGAACCAGCCTTGCATACCTGGGATAGATTTCACTTGATCGAGGGTGTATATTTATTTTTATATATTATTGGATTCTGTTAGCTAATATATTGTTGAGGGTTTTTGCATTAATATTGGTCTGTAAATTTTTCTTGTTCTGTCCTCAGAATGAATTAGAACATATTCCCTCTGCTTCAGTTTTTGAAAGAGATTATAGAGAAATGGTATAAATTCTTCCTTAAATGCTTGGTATAATTCAGTAGTGAACCCATCTTGGCATGGTACTTAATCTTTTGGAAGTTTATTAATTATTGATTTATTTTTTTTAATAGATATAAGCCTGTTCACATTATTCCTTTCTTCTTGTGTGAGTTTAGGCAGATGGTCTTTCAAGGAAAGGTCCATTTCATCTAGGTTATGAAATTTGTGGGCATAGAGTTGTTTATAGTATAGTATTTTATACATTTATCAGATCTGTTGTAATGTTCCCTCTTCATTTCTGATATTAATAATTTGTGTCTTTTTTTTTCCTTAGCTTGGCTAGATATTTATGATTTTATTGATATTTTATTTTTCTCTATTGATTTCCTGTTTTCAAGTTCATTGATTTCTGCTGTACTTTTCATTCTGTTTCTTTTGGTTTTAATTTATTGTTCTTTTTCTGTTTCTTAAGATGGAATTTTAGAAATTGAGTTTGGATCTTTCTTTACTTTTATATGTATTCAATTGTACCATATCTCACTAAGCACTGCTTTTGCTGTATTACACACCTTTTGGTACATTGTATCTTAATTTTCACTTAGTTAAAAATAAGTTTTAATTTTTCCTGGAATTTCTTCTCTGACCTATGTGTTATTTAGAAGTGTCTTGCTTAATATCCAAGTGTTTGGGGACTTTCTTGTTGTCTTTTTGTTATTGATTTCTAGTTTAATTTCATTGTAGTTATATACATATGTGGTTAAGATATAAAACATGCATTTATGCATGCTAACAATGTATATTAACTCCAGTCCTTACCTTTAAAAGGAGAACAAGAGAGAGAATGGGCTTTATATCTGTAATAATTGGTTCTTTAAAAAAACATCCAAAACTTTGAAACCAGAAAGTCAGCATGTTTTTTTTTTAAATCTCTGTAATAGATACATAGGTATATGTTATTTTTTGCACTTTTCTGATATTAGAAGTGTTGCATAATTTATAATACATGCATGTGAAAGAAAAAATAATTGCAACTCTGTGATAAGAAGTTTGTCTTTATTTTTCCTGCCTTTGTGGTTATTTTTATTTTTTATTTTTGCCATTTTAAAGAAACCCCCTGTGGTCATTTAGGAAAGCTTTCTGTAGAAGGCATCGATTGAAATAAGAAAGCAAAGGAGCTTAACTTAAAGAGTAAAAGAGTGACTTTCCATGGCAGAAGGATTGTGCTTAAAAATCATGGAGTCAAGAAAGGGAAAATATAGCTCATAAATTGAGGAAATGGAAATTGAGCATAACTGGAAACAAAGAAGGGGCATGGAGGAGTAATCAGTAAGACCAGACTGTCATTTTAGACAGGACCCATGTGATGTGCAAATACGTTTGGACTTATATTTGTGGATTGGTGTTTCCCAATTCAGGTTGCTTGTCAGAATTAACTGGATCCCATTTCAGACTGATTGCACTAGCATTCAGTCTAGGACTAGGACACTGTTCTTTAAAAGCAGGATGCTGTTCTTTAAAAATGTTTGCCTCATCTGTTTTCTGATTTCATTCTAACTACTCTCTGAAACAGATCTATGTAATGGAGAATTGCAGGATTACACAAATTTATCATGTTAGTTTTTGAATATCTTTATTTAGAATTCAGCACCTCTCCTATGAAGTGATACCTTCTGTTTCTGCCCCATTTGGCTGAGGCAAATGGAGAAGAGCTACACTAAAATAGTTGTGTTCCATTCAGAGATGGTTACTCTGGAGGCTTATTATTCTCCTAGTCCTTCCAGATTTTTATGAGATGAAAGTCTCCATATAAATTTAGATTAAATTGCAAAACTAAATGGTGTGCAGTCATGACCTGTTCATCATTGCTGACCATGGGAGCTTTTAAAGGATTTTTCAGCAGTGTGATCTGATAAGCTTTATGTTTTGTATTAGGGGGAAGGGAGGCAGGGGAGGAGATCAAAGACAAGGAGCATTAGCAGTATTCCAGGTCAGAAATGATATCAGTCCTTACTAGAGCTGTGGCCATAAGAAGTTATGGATTTAAGGGAAAATAGAAGATAGTATGTAATAAAAATGCTCTGTGAGTGGACTTTCTTTTTTTTTTTAATAAATAAATTTAGTTTCTAAATTTATTTTATTGGTATATTCCTCCCCCAGCTTTATTTATATATATAATAGAAAATTAGTTGCTTGTATTTACATTGTACAATTCAATGATTTTTTTTTCAATTATAGTTGGCATACAGTAGTATATTAGTTTCAGTTGTACGGCACAGTGATTAGAGATCTATAAAACTTACTAAGTGATCACTCCACTAAATCTAGGACCTCTCTTCTCCCTTACATGTTTATTACAACATTAGTAACTATTTTCTTTATGCTACAGTTTACATCTCCATGTCTATTTTGTATCTATCCATTTGTACTTCTTAATCCCTTTGCCCTTTTTTGCTACCCACCCATTTCCCCTCCTGTCTAGTAGCCCTCAAAATATTCTCTGTATCTATGAGTTTATTTCAGTTTTTGTTGTTGTCATTTATTTTGTTCTTTAGATTCTGCATGTATGTGAGATTATGTGATATTTGTCGTTCTCTATTCAACTTACTTTATTTAGCACAATACCCTCTAGATTCATCAAGGCAATATCTTTTTCTATCCCCTTCCTTTTAGACTATGTGTGCCTTTTAATCTGAAATGACTCTCTTATAGGCAGCATACGTAGATGTCTTGTTTTCTTATCCATTCAGCCAATCTGTCTTTTGGTTAGAGTGCTTAATTCTCTTCCATTTGAAGTACTTGTTGATAGGAATGTAGTTACTACCATTCTTTATTCCTGTTTTTGATACATGTTTTTTTCTGCTTAAAGAAGTCCCTCCAACATTTCCTGTAATGCTGGCTTGATGTTGATAAATTCCTTTAGTTTATTTTTGTCTGGGAAGCTCTTTATCTCTCCTTTGACTCTAAATAATGGCTTTGCTGGATACAGTATTCTTGGCTGTAGATCCTGGGTTTTCATCATGTTGAATAGTTTGTGCCAAGCTCTTCTGCATAGTTTCTTTTGAGAAATCATCTGCCAATCTTATGGGTGCTCCCTTGTAGGTAACTAACTGCTTTTCTCTTACTGCTTTTAAGATTCTCTCTTTGTCTTTAAGCTTTGGAATTTTAATTATACTGTGTCTTGATGTGGGCCTCTTTGGGTTCCTCTTTCTTAGGACTCTCTGAGCTTCCTGGGGTTGTATGTCTATTTCCTCCACCAGGTGAGGGAAGTTTTCTATCATTATTTCTTCAAATAGCTCTTCAACTTCTTGTTTTCCTTCAAGTACCCCTAGGACCCAGATATTTTTACATGTAATTGTGTTCCATAGGCTCCTTAAATTATTATTATAGTCTTGGCTTCTTTTTTCTTGCTATCCTGATTGAGTGCCCTTGGCTTCCCCATTCTCTATAGCAGTGATTCAGTCCTCTTCTTTATCCACTCTGTTGTTTCCATCTAATATACTCTTCATCTCAGATAATGTGTCCTTCGTTTCTGACTGGTTGCCTTTTATAATTTCCATTTCCATTTTTTTTTTTATCTCTTTGTTAAAGTTCTTGTTGAGTTGATCTACTCTTTCTCTAAGTTCATTGAGCATCTTTACAACCAGTGTTCTGAACTCTGCATCTGTTAGATTGCTTGACTCCATTATTCCTGGATCTCTGTTCTGTTCTCTCATATGGTTTCTGCTTCTTTGTCTTCCCATTTTGGCTGCCTTTCTGTGTCTGTTTCTCTGTACTAAGCAAAGCTCATGTGTCTTCCAGTCTTATTAGTGTGGCTTTGTGTAGTAGGTTTCCAGTGACACAGTCCTGAGAGGGGTTCAACTGCAGGCCAAGTTTAGCCCCAGCCTGTGCCCCTCCAGGGCCACTTGTTAAGATTCAGCAAGCAATCCACAGATACTGTGCTTATGGTTGCTTCAAGAGGCCACGCTAGAAACCAAGGCCAGCTGCCACAAGTATGAGTCTTGGCACTGCTCAGCAAGGAACACTGAACTCAGCAGAGGATACAACAGGATGTGACTTAGGTGGGGCCGCGATTTGGGGGAAGCAGAGTTCAGGGAATCTTATGGGTGGAGCAACCTTGTTATCCAGTTTGATGATGTCTCAGCTATGGTGGAACACTGTCTACACACTTGGAGTGGAGAGGGCTCAACAGAGGAGCAGTGGATACCACCTGGCAGTTTTGCCTCTGGCTCTTACTCTGACAACTCATTGTCCCCCTTTAAGTCCCTGATGCCTCCCGTGCAGCCAATTGGGTGCTGGTGCTCAGAGCAAGCAGGTCCGTCACTGTGAAAGTCCGCTTACAGACACAGCTCCTTCCTTTAAGACGTGGCTGGAGCTGCTGGCTGCCGCTGCTGTAGCCTCTGTCCCACTCAGCTGCTGGGGACTGGGCTGCCTCGTGTCTTCACCCCCTACTACCTTCTACCATGGCAGAGTGATTTCTTATTTCTCTTCCTAGTTGTAGTGCTTCTGTTCATCTAAGTCCCAGGTGACTCTTTTTTTTGCTGTTTGCTGTTTGCTCTGTGTTTCTGTCACAACTTTGATTTGGTCGCATTAGGGATGAACAAAGCCTTCATCATCCACGCCTTCTTTTCTGCCTCCTTGATTTTCATTTTTAATGAGTTTGTGGAATTAGGCAAGGACAGGAAGAAAGCCTGAGAAGTGGGGAGAGATAATAGGTTCTAGATTATGTAAACATACCAAATCCTTATAGATGAAGACTTAAGTAGTTTTAATTCCTCAGTATATTTCCAATCTCAGCCATGGAAAATGATGGCAAAAACTAATTAACAACCTGATTTTATTTTTCTTTAAGTTTTGGTAATAATCCCTTATCTAAAATTATTTTATGGTTCTTTCTGTGAGTTTAAGGTCACATGACCACCTAACAATTATTGTTTCCAAAGAGAACCAATGGACTTTGATCAGTGGTAAGAAGAGGATTAATGAAGAGTTCTATCTTATTTTCCATTATTAACCTTCTAATGTAATAAAACTCACTAGATTTTGGATTTATTTACTATCAAGTTAATAGAAGCTTTTCATTAGAAAATATAAAATCTCATGAAAGAAATACCATTTTAGAGTAAGGTCTTATTTATGAGTATTTTCTGATAGAGATGAAGTATAGGAGTCTTTTTTTTCTTATCCATAGGGCAAAAGTTGGATTGTTAAAAGAAGTTATGAAGATTTTCGAGTACTTGATAAACATCTTCATCTATGTATTTATGACCGACGATTCTCCCAGCTCTCAGAGCTTCCCCGTTCTGATGCCCTGAAGGACACTCCAGAGGTAATCATGATATTTAAATGAGCAGAAAATTTTTCCTGTATACTAAATAAATGCTTACATTGAACATTCAGGATGATTCCTGGGATTATGTAATTATTTCATGACTGCAAAACTAGTAATGTTATGTAGGATGTTTAGTAAACTAGGTTCAGTGTATAATTTTATAAGGGAAAAAGCTCTTATAAATGGGCAATATATATGGGCAGACCATTTTACAAAGAGAATGTAAAATCTGGAAGCAAAACTATGGAAAAACATTGATCTCCCTAATAAAAATATAAAAGATTTAAATAAATTTTTTAAAAGGGAATAGATTCTTTATAACATCAGAAAATAAAATCATCGGGGAATGAAAAATTGTGAGGAATGTTTGAAAGTAGCTGGGATGGGGTAAGACTTATGGGGGCAAGAAATTTAGCATAAAGTACATGTACAAGAGGCGTGCTAAAGACAGATAAACTAGAAATCTTATATGTAAAAACAATGTAGTCGTGCACTGTATGACAACATTTTGGTCAACAGTGGGCTACATATATGACAGGTTTCATAAGATTATAATGGAGCTGAAAAATGTCTGTTGCCTAGTGATGCAATAGCCATCATAACATCATAGCACAACACATTACTCAAGTGTTTGTGGCGATGCTGTAGTGTAAACAAATCTGTTGTGTTGCCAGTCATGTAAAAGTATAGCATATACAATTATTCACAATACGTAATACTCTATGATAATAAATGACTACGTTACTAATTTATGTATTTATATAATATACTTTCATCATTGTATTAGAGTGTACTCTTTCCACTTAAAATTTTTTTTCAGTATGTTATGTTATGCTGGCAGCAGCCTCATGTCATCTCATGTTTACCACATCTCTTGATTGCATCATTTTCTCTTGTGCTTGATTTAATCTTATGTTGTTTATGCAATAACGTGCTGTATAGGCTTGTAGCCTAGGAAGAATAGGCTGCCCCATATAGCCTAGATGTGTAGTAGTCTATACCATCTAGGTTTGTGTAAGTGCACTCTCTGATGTTCACACAGTGATGAACTTGCCCAAGGGTGCATTTCTCAGAATATATCCCCATCAGTTAAATGGTGTATAACTATAAACAAAAGAGCTGAGAAGAGCAAACAAGGGTTTGAGGAACATGATTATTATCCTTAGAAAGAAAATGAGGCAATCACGTTCATGGAATGAGCAGATTTTCACAAAAATTAAACAGTCAGATCTTAAAAATGAACATACGGTCATTTAAATTAATTTTAATGATAGTAAACCTGAATAACTGGACTACATACAAAAGAGACACAGATGAAGAGAGAATTAGTGAGCTGGGAGATCAAGCTTTATAAGATACAGCCCCAAAATGGATAAAAAGATGAAAAGTTGTGAGAGAGTAGTTGGGAATCAGGGAGAGTAGATCCAGAAATCCCTGTTTCTCTTTTCTTAGAGTTATAAGAAGAGAGTGGATGGAAGTAACTGAAAATTAAGAAATATAAGAAAATCCTCTAAAGCTAAAGAGAGATGTTTTTAGATTAAATGCGCCCATGAAATGCTGAATAATGAATGAAAAGACATACATTTAGAAACATATAGTGAAAATTTTAAATGCCAAAACAATACCCAAAAAGCTTCTAGAGAGCAAATAACAGATTTTTGCAAAAGAACAAGAATTGTATTGGCATTAGACTCCTCAGCAGCCACAGTAGATATTTGAGAACAGTGCAAAATATCTTCCACTTACTGAGGGGAAGCTATTTCATATCTATAATTAATTCTGAGGCAATTAAGTAGGTAGGACAAAATAGTGGCATCATCCGTCATGCAGAACTAACACTGCAGCGGAATCTCAAGAATGTCTTTTAACCACTAGGTCTTTTGTCTTATAGAAAACTTAGAAGTCTTTCTATCTCCATTTCTCGTCTCTGTCTATCTGTTGCATTTTTCTCTGTCATACTGTCTCAGAACATGGTCACTACCAACAAGTCCCAGGTTTTTATCACTTGTAACAGCAGCCAGATTGAGCTGCAATTTTTTATCACAATTCCCAATTACTGCAATAACCCTTGTTAGGTAAGCTCATGTTCTATCACATTCCTGGACTAATTAGCTGACCCATGGTGTAGGATCATGTATGAACATGGCTGTCCTGCCATACCTGAGTTCATGGAAGATTACTGTAGGTCATGGAGAAAAAATTTCAGAGTACCTGGGGGAAGCTGGGCAGAAAAGCCAAGTATGTCTCTGCTATAATTATCTTTTATATTTTCAATACAAAAATAGAAAGAAAAAGCAATAAAATAGGAAGCTATAAAATAGTATGTCCCTTGATTATGAGGGGCTATGAGTTAATGTTCGATAAAAGATAGGGAATTACATGTAATTGTCTGTAATATGTTATTATATGTAGGATCAGTTCATGGAACTAAGCCTTTGTAAAGGATCTCTATAACTACTAAAATACTAAAAATTCTGCAGATTTCCTATCCCCCCCCCACCCTAGAAACAACTAATTTACAAGTTCTGACAGAGAATGTAGTATCTTTACTCTGATTTACCACTGAATTTTCTCTTTCTCTTTAGTCAGTCACTCAGATGCTTATGGCTTACCTGTCCCGCCTTTCAGCTATTGCTGGCAACAAGATCAACTGTGGACCTGCCCTTACTTGGATGGAGGTATTATCTAATTTACTACTCATTAAAGTTTATTTTTAAGTTGTCTACTTAAGAAATTTAATATTAGATTAATTTTGATAGATGTCGAATTTCAGGAATCGAAGAAATAGAGTTTATTCTCATCTTCTAGAAGGAAAGATATGTGACATTACATAATTTTCAACTCAGATGTCATTTTTTTGATCATCTAGATAACTAATTTTAATATTGTTTTATAAATTGCAATGATTCCCGTTATTTTGGTGTATTAATGTATACATTTAGAAAGTTATGTTTATTTTTTTCAGTTGATTTAGCAATTGAAAATATGAACAAGAGACAATTAACATTTTAAAAGATCCAATTTAAGAGTAAGTCTTGAGTGACTCTGGTCAAGATGGTGGAATAGGTAAACTCGGTGTCCACGTCCTCCCACAACCACAGCAGAATTACAGCTAAATTATAGAACCACCATCACTGAGAACTATTTGAAGACTAGCTGAATGGAAGTCCTATAACTAAGGATGTAAAGAAGAAGCCACATCAGGACTGGTAGGAGAGGCAGAGGTGTGGAACGAGGCTGGTCTCACACCCATGGTGTAGCAATTAAGAACAGGGAGGGATGTCTCAGATGTAGAGGTCCTCCCTGAGGAGTGACTGGTTCCAGCTTCACACAGAGCTTCCCAGCCCAAAGCACCAGTGCTGAGAAGAGTAATCCTCCTAACAGCCTGCTGTGAAAACCAGCAGGGGTTGTGTTCGAGAAAGATAAAAGAATGCTAGAGACTGAGGTGCTCCTCTTAAAGGACCGTGCACAGACTCATTCACTCACAAACTCACTCACTCTAAGCTCCAACATAGGGGAAGCAGCTCGAAAAGTTCCAGGGGCACATGAGGAGGAACTAAATTGATTAAATTCAGGGCAGGCCTTGGAGTGGCAGACATTAGAGCAAATCTCCTCATGCACAGAAGCACTAGCAGGCGACATTGTTCCTTTGTGGACCTCTTCTTTTACCAAGCCTGCTCAGTGCAGGAGAGTGCCAAATATGAGCTTTCCATTACTATGGCTAACAACATTCAGTCTACCCTAATTATTCCCTGAGGCCCCGCCCACCACATTGCCTGCCTGACCTGAGACTCTTCCAGCAGTTCCTCCACGCAAGCGGCCTGCCTCGTCTCACACTGTAGACTTTCCCAAAATGTCTCAAAGTTCTGCAAACCCCAAACAAGCAGCAGCTGGCCTTGGTGTGCCTCGTAGTTATTTTAAGTGGCTTCAAGGCCAGCACAAGCATGGACTGGTCTCAACTTGAATTGTAACTCCCATCAGGTGGCCCTAACTTGGCATAAGCAGCAGCCAGTCTTGGCCTGGAACGTAGCCTTAATTAAGTGGCCACAAGCCTGGCACAAGGGGCATCTGGCCTCAGTCCACGGCATAGCCTCATAAGTACCTCCAAGCCCAGCACAAGCGACAACCAACAGCAGATCACTTTGTAGCTTCTACCAAATGTTCCAGGACCAGCATAAATGGTGGCTGACCTTACCTTTCACCAGAGCCCCTCCCAAGAGTGTCTAAAATCAACATACCTGGTAGCCAACTTAATACCACATTAGCTCCTCAAATGACACACCTGAAGTTGTACTCTCAGGCACCAGAGCCCTGCTAAAGCTACTTCCACTCCATGGAGTCAGCACCCACCCAACAACTTGTTCACTGTAGTCATGGCCAGTACTCAAAGGCAGTCAGCCTGAGGTTTAACCCCAACCACTGATGTACCAGCAGCAATCAGGCTTAACTACAACAGGAAGGCACACACAGCTCACAAAGGGGACACCCCTGGAGCACCCGACTCACGTACAGGGAGACTACGCCAGTGGGCCCCACAGTATACTTTCTACATAATGCCAGTCTGTAAAGACAAAGACTCATGGACATGGATGATAATTTAGTGGTTACTAGAGGGAAGAGGGGATGGGGGAAAGAGAGTCAAATATATGGTAACAGAAGGAAATTTAACTTTGAGTGGTGAATATATAATGCAATATACATATGACATATTATCGAATTGTACACTTGAAACCTATATAATTTTATAAACCAATGTCACCTCAATAAATTTAATTAAAAAATAGACCGCTATAAACATCACTTAATATATATAAAGCACATGGTAACCTCAATCCCAAAATCTATAAGAGAGATACAAGAAAAAAGGATGGAAACCAAACATAACATTATAGAAACAACACTAGGATAGCAATACTTATATCAGACAAAATAGACTTTAAACCAAAGGCTGTGACAAGAGACAAAGAAGGGCATTTTATAATGATAAAAGGATTAATCAAACAAGAGGATATATCTCTTGTAAACATATATGTATTCAATGTTGGAGCACCTAAATGTATAAACCAAATATTGACAGACATAAAGGGTGGTTGACAATAATTGTACAAGTATTTAATATTTCATTGACATCAATGAATAGATCATCCATTCAGAAAATCAACAAGGAAACAGTAGACTTAAATGACACATTAAACCAGGAAACTGCAAAACACCCAAACATGTGGAGGCTAAATAACATGTTACTAAACAATGAATGGGTTAACAGTGAGATCAAGGAATAAATCAAAAGGTACTGTGAGACAAATAAAATTGAAAATACAGTGACCCCCAAATCTATGGGATACAATGAAAACAATTCTGAGAGGGAGATTCATAATGGCTTACCTCAGAAACAAGAAAAATCTTAAATAAACAATCTAAGCTTACACCCAAAGGAACTAGAAAAGGAAGATCAAACAAATCCTAAAGAGAATAGAAGGAAGGAAATAATAAAGATGAGATCAGAAATAAACAAAATAGAGTCTAAAAAACAATAGAATAATGAAACCAAGAGATGGTTCTTTGAAAAGATAAACAAAATTGATAAACTTTTGCCAGACTTATCAAAGTAACGAGAGGGCCCCCAATAAATAAAATCAGAAATGAAAGAGAAGTGTAAACTGACAACACAGAAATACAAAGGATTATAAAAAAATGCTGTAAACAATTATATGCCAACAGATTGGGCATCCTGGAAGAAATTGAGTAAATTCCTAGAAACCCGCTCTTCCAAGACTGAATAAAGAAGAAATGGAAAATCTGAACAGACCAATAACTACTAATGAAATTAAATCAGTAGTCAAAAAACTCCTCCCCCACAAAAAGTCTTGGACCAGATGGCTTCACAGGCAAATTTTTATGAAACATATAAAGAAGAATTAATACCTGTCCTCAAAATATTTCCAAAAATTGAAGAGGAAGGAATGCTCTCAAACTCATTTTATAAGGCAAACACTACCCTGATACTAAAACCAAAGACACTACCAAAAAAAGAAAATTACAAGGCAGTATTCCTGATGAACATAGATGCAAAAATCATCAACAAAATAATTACCAAACCAAATTCAGCAATACAGAAAAAGGTCATACACCATGATCAAATGAGATTTATTCTTGGGATACAAGGTTGGTTCAATATTCACAAAACAATGTGATAAACAAAATGAAGGATAAAAATCCTATGACCATAGCAATAGATTCAGAAAAATCATTTGACAAAATCCAATATCCATTTATGATAAAAAATTTCAGCAAAGTGGGGATAGAGTGAACATACCTTAGCATAATAAAGGCCATATATAACAAAGCATAGCTAACATTATACTCAATGATGAAAAGCTGAAAGCTTTTCTTTAAGATCAGAAACAGGACAAAGATATCTACTTTCATCACTTTTATTCAACACAGTATGGGAAATACTAGCCACAGTAATTAGAGAAGAAAAATAAATAAAAGGCATTTAAATTAGAAAGAAGTAAAATTGTCATTATTTGCAGATGACATGACACCATGTATAGATTGCACCAAGAAACTATTACAACTAATAACTCAATTAGTAAAGTAGCTAGATTCAAATTACTATTCAAAAATAAGTTGCATTTTTAGACACTAATAATGAACTATTAGAAAGAAATTAAGAAAACAATCTCATTTATAGTTACATCAAATGAATAAAATACCTAGGAATAAATTTAACCAAAGAGGTAAAAGACCTATAGAAAACTAAAAGACATTGAAGAAAGAAGTTAAGGAAGATACAAGTAAATGGAAGGCTTTATTGTGCTCATGGATAGGAATAATTAATATTGTTAAAATGTCCATACTATTCAAAGCAATCTATCGATTTAGTGCAATCCCTGTCAAAATACCAGTGGCATTTTTCACAGAACTAGTTCAAGTAATCTTGAAATTTATATGGAACCACAAAAGACCCCTAATAGCTAAAGCAATTTTGAGAAAGAAGAACAAAGTTGGAGCTATTATGCTGCCTGATATCAAAGTATATTACAAGACAATAGTAAACAAACAGCATTTTTACTGGTATAAAAAAGACACATAGATCAATGGAAGAGAATAGAAGTCTAGAAATAAACCCACACCTGTATGGTCAACTCATCTGTGACAAAGAAGGAAAGAATATATAATGGAGAAAAGACAATCTTTTCAATAAATGGTGTTGGGGAAACTGGACAGATAGATATAAACAAGTGAAACTAGACCGTTTCATTGCACCATATACAAAATAAACTCAAAATGGATTAAAAACTTAAATATAAGATCTGAAATCATAAAACTCCTAGAAGAAAACCTAGGCAGCAAACTCTTCAACATCGCTCTGAGTAATAATTTTTTGGACATGTCTTCTCGGGTAAGGGAAACAAAAGCAAAAATAAACAAATGGGACTTGCTCAAACTAAAATGTTTTTGCATAGCGAAGGAAACCACCGACAAAATGAAAAGACAACCTGCTTAATGGAAGAAGATAAAGGGATTAATATCAGAAAAAGGGTTAATACCTAAAATGTATCAGGAATTCATACTCCTTAACATCAAAAGAACAAACACTTCGATTAAAAAATGAGCCAAGGACCTGAATAGACTTTTCTTTAAAGAGGACATACAGATTGCAGCAGACATATGAAAAATGCTTAACATCCATAATCATCAGGGAAATGCAAATGAAAACCACAATAATGTATCATCTCACATCTGTCAGAATGGCTGTCATCAAGAAATCAGCAAACAACAAATGTTGTCAAGGATATGGAGGAAAGGGAACCCTCATGCACTGTTGGTGGGATTGTAAATTGATTCAGCCACTACAGAAAACAATATGGAGTTTCCAAAAAAATTAAAAATAGAACTACCATATGTCTTAGCAATTCTACTTCTGAATATTTATCTGAAAAAATCCAAAACACTAATTAGTAAAGATATGTGCACCCTTATGTTTATTACAGTATTATTTACAGTAGCCACAATATGGAAGCAGCCTAAGTGTTCAATAGGTGAATGTATAAAGAAGTGTTATATACATATACATAATGGAATATTATTGAGCCATAAAAAGAATAAAATCTTACCATTTGAGACAACATGAGTGGACCTAGAGGGTATCATGCTATGTGAAATAAGTCAGAAAAAGACAAATATATGATTTTACTTACGTGTAGAATCTAAAAACCAAATAAATGAACAAACAAAATAGAAAAAAAGAATAAGTCTTGGGTTATACAGTATCTCGTAAAAAATAGATATTTTTCCTATATTTTACATGCAGTTATATGAGGTCTTGACTTATTTGTGTGATCATGGACAAATTCTGTAATCTCTTGTAAACTACATGTCTTTTAGCTTTAGCATCTTCATATTTAAATGATGATAGTCCTGATAAATATTTTTAAGAGTTATGAAGGTTAAATTAAATCATATGTTATATGTATAGCACAAT